>NW_005871048.1:63158087-63276616 GCF_000147115.1 Myotis lucifugus | reverse complement strand
TTAAAAGACACCCTGGAAATTGTAGAATAATTGTGTAGAAATGACTACTGTCTCATCCTAATTTTCCTCACTCATTCATTCGTTCATGCATGCATTCACTCATTCGTTCATTCCTAATGTGAAAAATGCAGAAATAAAATTAGGCAAACATAAGTGATTACTCAAGGCATATCCCTAGTGGGAGATGTGCAGGAGGAGCTGAATCGATGTTTCTCTCTCATTGATGTTTCTAATTCTCTATCTCTCTCCCTGCAGTTATTTTAAAAGCACAGACTTCAAAAGGAATCTAGAATTCATTTTTTAAATTTTTTTTAAAATAAGTTTCCTCACCTATTCCCTCTCCCCCTGGAAATACAATACCCTGTTAGGATGTTTTATATGTAATGTCAACTTGACTGAGAAATTAAAAGATAATAAATATTTGTTATTTTTTAGCTGAAATCAAGAGGCAAATGTGACCTGAGTTGCTATGAATTAAAGATGACTTTGCAAGCACAGAAAATCATCACTCTTATAAGATTAACTCCAAAGCTGGGGGATGGGAGCCACGATAACTTGGGGACCCACCATCACCAGTGGCATGAAGCAGCTCACACACAGTACCTTCTTGATATCCATGTCATCCAAGTGGTTTTGGATGAACTGCACGGTGGCATTAAAGTCCGCTTGATTAAATTCATAAGGGATGTTCCACCCTAGGGGACCAAACTTCCGCCTCTCCTGGACCGTGGAGTGCAGGAACGCCACTGCGTACAGCATGGGCTTCCACTGGGCCACCGTGCTCACATCCAGCAGGTCTTGGCTCACACCTGTGGTGGTCAGCTGGGTGAATATCTGTAACATCTCTCAAACATCTCTATTTTCTATTTAAGTTATTAATTCTCTTTGTAAATTCCTAAATTAAACTTCACTTATCTTGAATTACTTTTATGACATTCATATGGCAACTATAATTTAACTTTTGCACATCAAGAGGGCATTCCTCTCTGAAAAATCTGCAAAGACATTTGAAGGGAGGAGGGGCTCACTAACATGATTCAAGTTCCTGCCAATCTAACAAGATAATGTGGGGATAAAATAGAGGTGGAAGAATGATAGCAGAAAATAAATACTGCTACTTTTACTACAACCACCACTACTAAATAATAATAATAATAATAATAATAATAATTTTTACATTATTATTATTTGGAGCATGTGCATACACTATTTTAATTAATATTAAATTGTTAATACTATATATAGAAGCCCATTTCAACCTGAATGTATTATTGAAATAATAATTATGATCACTGTGTATGTATCTATATTATACATATAAAATCATATGTTTTTTCGTTTGGTAATCTTTTTTCACTGTCATCACCCTACCAAATCCACTTTATCCCCATATTACCTTATAAATTGGCAGGAATTTGAGTCTTGTTAGCAATTCCAGAAAAAACTCTGTAGATTTTTCCAGATTGATAGAGAATTATTATTAAATTCATTATTATTAAGTACACTATATCTAATCATCATAGATAGATTTTATTGTCCCTATTTTACATATGAGAAAACTGAAACTGGTTATCTGAGTGACTAACACCCAAAAGAACAAAGCATTTGGTTCAGAAAGAACCAGAAACAGATTTCTGACTCCGAGGGCCAGGAACTTTCCATGACCATGAGTCCAGACAGGGAGCCATGGACAGAGGAAGCCAAGGCAGAGAGAATACTCTTGGCTCTGGTTTTGAGTGGAGGGCATTTGGTTGGGTTCTGCTGCTTTTGTTTGATTTCTAACTTAGCTATGGTTCTGACATTCTGCCATGTGGCTTCATGAAATGACGGCAGGCCATGACTTTAACTCAGCCTCTCCTCCTGGAAGAGGCTACTGTCCTACTTCAGGGTTGGAGCCCAAAGACCATGAATGACAAAGATATAAAATTTAGATATTAACATAAAAAAGGCAGCTGTCTAGTAGAGAACAGTACAGGCCAAAGTAATACAGGGAACACAAGAAAAAATAAGGTGGGAATTCTGAGTTCTTACACCTAGCACAGCCAGGTCGTGTTCCATAGTACCAGCACAAGGGGCCATCTGTAACTCATCACATAAATAACAGTACTATTTGCTTAACTATATCCTAGCTGATTCTGTTTTTAAAATTTCTTTAATAAAACAATCTAAGTACAAGAACTCCAGTGAACTTGGAGTCCACTCACCGCCATACGTTCTCTTCAGCCCTGCCCGGAGCCCCTGCGGAGGCTCATTGGCAAATTTAATGGCCATTTGCAGGAGTGTGATGGGAAACTGCTTATGAACCTCAGTGGTCATCCACAGGCGGAAAGCAGCGTGTACCATCTCAGTTTCTGTAACCATGTCCATTAGCTCATCCATGAAATCGAGTCCTAGGTGGCAGTTCTGCAGAAGTGCCCATCCTCCCTGAGTGAACAACAGTGAATGGAAACAACCTATTTTGTGTTTTTCCCAGAGATTTAAATTAGTGCATTCTTTAAAAATTGAGTAATTAACATTTAATAGAAAAACCCACTAACTACTTTAATGTAGGTCAAATCTAAGGGTGCAATAATGTTTCATTGAGATAGTTATATATTTTCTTGTTCCAGGTACTAGTCCCACATTCAGCAGGCCAGTTGTAACAATATATAGTAGGAGAATGAAAATAATCAAAGTGAAGATAAAAAGAGATAATAGCACTGGTAAGTAAAGATACTTGATTGAAAATATCTGTTTACCTCAGCTCCCTCCCCACATTCCATGAAAACTACAGTGAAGGGACTTTTTTAAAGGCATGAACTCTTAAGCACAAAAACAGTGAGGGTGAAGACAATATTGATAACATTTAAAATGAACTCAAGGAAGCTGAATCCTCAACGAACATCCAGGGCAAGCTGAGGTGTAACCTGATTTATACCGCAGAACTCCCAAGACACTCAAGAACAGGTGACAAGAGGCCCTCTGGAAGTCGGAGAAGAAGATGGGCTAACACAAGATTGGAAGTCCAGACCCTGGACACGTTCCTGTCTCATCTAAAGAAAGATGGAAAGCCAATTTTCTTTAAAAGGCAAAACAGACAGCATTTGATTGGAGGACATCAGCATGTTAAGGACATAGGAACCTCACTGAAAACAGGTGAAAGAAAATTTACCCATTGATTTGAGACCTACCCCTCTGTCTGCCGCTGACCTCCCAGAGTACTGGTAGTTGGGCATATACCCTCTAGGAAGGGAAAGAACTTTCTCCGGGGAATTTGACCATTCTAAGAATAAGAGCCTGAGAAAATAAGCCATATCTTTTTCATAAATTATTCTATAAGCATAAGAATAGTCCTTGTATAAAGCAGTGCAGGCAAAATTTAAGTCATGCACTAATAATTGACTCACTATCTCATCCATAGAATGTTTTTGCTAATATTACCTATAATATCCCGATCATAATCCTGAATTGTCTTCTTGACTCAGTAGCGTTGGATCATTTAGTTTTGAGTAGTGCAGCCTGAGCTATTTCTCTTTCCAAGGAGCAAACCAAGCACTAGATCTAAAATCTTAGTAGTTATATATAAATTGATCCTTTTGGAATTTGATATATTCCCTTATATTTCTTCAGAAGTAATAGTATGTACTGAATAAACTATTTTTGTCATTTAAAAATTAATTGACACTGACCACCAATTCTAAACAAAAAGAATTCAAATATAAAGTTTCTTATGTGAGAACTTTGCTGTTTCAATATTTGCCTACAGAATCCCGTAGCCAAGGTTGCTTTGTATTGCTGCATTCTGTATTAAATGTTTTGAGTTCTTCTATGGATCATTCATTTTGCTACTATTGGGTAGTTGGTTCATTCTGTCATAATGTCTTGAACCTTTCCTACAAAACTTTTAAAAAGCTATTGCTTCTGACAAGTTATAAGCATGCTAAAATTAAAGACTTTTTAAATTTTATTTTAAACTGCTAAACAAAACATGGATAAAATAAAGGCTAAAAATATCCCATTTAAATTCTAATTTAGTTGCCTGAAACAATATTATTATTAGTTACAGAATTAAATGTTTAATTCAAGAAGTGCCCTGTTAATGTTAGTGTTTTTGTTCTAAGTACAGGAGTGTATACAAGGATGAATAAAAAAGGTAGAGAAGAGGGAAGGAAGAGGAGAAAGAGGCCAGGATCAAGGCCTACCAAGCCCTTATGTCAGACTAGATACATGATTCTTAAATACAAATGAATTTTTTTTCTTCTCCAGAAACACTTCAATCAGACCCCTTCAGCCTCCCAACTGCAAACTAAGGTCATTAGACATAGCACAACCCACCTAAGGGCCCCTCCCCTTTCACCAAAACTGGGGAAGGGCACAGCCTGGGGATGGTAGAGGCTCGAGGTAAATATGGAGGTTCTAAAACCCAGTGGCCTTAGTTCTAGACCAGAGGAAAGGGACTAGATGCAGCACAGTGGTGAGGTTCTAGATTCAGCAGCCAGGACCTAGAGCCCAGTGGTTTCATGGTAAGCCCAGAGGTCTGGGGTTGGAAGGTAAGAAAGCCAGTCCTGCCCCGTCAGGGGAGACCCTGGAGGGCACAGAAGGAGTTTTGAGATAGGGGGGATAATCAGACTCAAGGAAAGAGGACTAAGGTCAGGTCCAAAAAAAGGCCAGAAAGGAATCTTAACTCAGATTGCATGTTCTCTAGTAGGAATGAGAAGCCAAGTGGCTCTGTGCCCCCACCATACTTAGCCAAAGTGGAGGAGAGGGGAACAAGGATGGAAGGATCCTCCAGGCTGAGGTGGACACCCCAGAGGGGGCTAGACCACAGTAAACACATGAGTGCCTTGTCCTGGAGCCCAGGTATAGAAATGAAATGGAGGACCTTTAGCATCCTATTAACTTAAGTCCTTGAAAGTGCCCCAACTCTAGACTTAACTGTCCCATTAGCAGGGTCGTCAAGGGCTTTCCAGTGTTTGGTGGCTCCCAGGCCATTCCTGAGCACTTTACTCTTCATGCTAGAATTTATAATCCATGACGGGCTTTAGGAGCCCTAGAACCTCTGGCACCACTGCAGGGTGATGGCAGAGTCCTGGCCTCTTGGGGTCTGGGCCATGCCCGGGGGACTCCATTGTGCATTCTGCAACTCAAGGAAGGCACAGGTAGATTCTGGAGTTCTGAAGATTCCGAGAGTGGAGCTGGAGGGGGCTAGAGTGTATAGCGGAGGGGGCAGAGCTGTGGAGCCCACTGAGGGTTTGGGATCTAGAGTAGGGGTTAGCATTATGCAAGCTGGTTAGGAAATAAGATGTTCGGTGGGGTAACTTTCCCGTAAGTCAAGGCTCAGCAGAAAAAATTTAAAATATATCATGCAGTATGTAAATTTAAACTCTTAAGTCATATGTTCTTGTCTGTAATTGTTAAACAGCGGTTCTCAACCTGTGGGTCGCAACCATTGGAAAACACATATAGCATATCAGATATTTACATTACGATTCATAACAGTAGCAAAATTACAGTTATGAAGTAGCAACGAAAATAATTTTATGGTTGGGGGTCACCACAACATGAGGAACTGTAATAAAGGGTCGCAACATTAGGAAGGTTGAGAACCACTGAATGTCAACAACATAACACAAATGTAGATACTGGACTCACGTTTGCCATGGTCTGCTGCAAGAGTTTGCGAGCATGGACCTCCTGGCCTTGGCCCATGGACACATAACGGGTTTCTATTTTTAATCTCTTCCCCAGGGCGATGATGGAATCCGTGGGATCTGAGCCCATAGACAGGAGACAGATGAGTGGTGTCCGTGGATCAGATTCCTCCCATGTCTTTTCCAAGTCCAGAATGACCCCTTCGGCATAGTTTTCTCCCATGGAGTCCATGATGTACTTGCGGGCCTGCCAAAAATAGTACACCAGTCACCAAAACTAGTTCTAACTCCTTTACGTGTACAATGCAGGGTGGGTTCCAAAATTCATTTGTATAGATTATCTCAATGATGTCCACAGTAACCCTGCCCATTAGAGGGCAGAGACGTTTATAATGATATATTTTCTATTTTTTCATTTGGTAATCTTTTTTCACTGCTGTCATCCTTCCAACTCCAAAAAAACCCCAAAACCTCTTTATATGTTTTCAAATTGATACGCAATAATTATTACATTCATTATTACTATTAAATACACTATTTTGATTAAAATTTATTCCAATCATCCTGGATAGATTTTATTATCCCTATTTTACATATGAGAAAGTGGAAACTCTGACAGAGCATCATTTTTGCAACCAGGCAATTGAATATTCCCTGAGGTGAGCAATCATGCTCAGAGGAAATGCTGAGAGTGAGCCTGATGCTGCTTATGGGGAATGGGAATTGCATATGTCTACATTGTAGACCTTCTATTGTGCTTCCCAAAAACGGTATCTGATTGAATACTACAAAAGGAGTCTGATCCAAGAATAAGAATTTTTGAGGGAGGGGCCTTCTTCCAGAGGAGACTTCTTGACCTTTTAAAGACCATAAGAGCCATGGGAAGCCATTACAGGAAAAACATAATCATATTTCCATTTCTTCTAGAATATACAGGATGAAGTAGAGTGGCCAAGAGTGAGTATAGGAGACCAGTTAGGAAGTCATGGCTATCATCAGCCTATGGATGTCAGAAGCCAGGATGAAGGTACAAAGGAACATGAAAGGCTTAAATTTCAGCATTGGACCATTTAAAATAATAATCATAAAAACAAAGGAGGGAGGGAGGGAGGGGGAGAGAGAGAGAGAGAGAGAGAGAGAGAGAGAGAGAGAGAGAGAGAGAAGGGAACTACTTGAACCTTCTACACTGCCCTTAGATAAGGCAACTGTTTTAGAATTCATTTGGGCAGAATAAAAGTAATGAAGTTGAGAACAAAAACCGAAGGAAAGGTGATCTCAGTGTCCTGAGTTGCAAAACCCCTTTTCCTTTTCTCAACAAATCATCAAATCTAGTTGTTTCATTATTGCACAGTAGCTAGTGGACATGGAGATGGTTACTCCATGTTTAAACACTCCCTCTGGAGAGTGAAGGGGAATGTTTCCTACATTCTGTTAGAAACCCTGCCTATGTCACCCCTTGGCTTACTTGGAGAAACCCTCGAAGAATCAATGTATATGGAATATTAGTTAAGCTTTTAATTGTGAAGGCAAAATACGATGACTCTTTTTAGTGAGTAAATGTCCATGATAATAGACCAGCAGATTAAAGGTCTTTTAAAAGGTGGATCTTTTGGAGGTAGGAGTCACATTTAAACCATATGTAAAATATATACAATTTAAAAATGTTTAGGCCAGCCTACTTCCTTGCATCAAGGGCTGTGACACTTTCTGGAGAAATGACCACAAGTTTGGGAATGCTATGCTTCCCCTCTAGTCTCTCTTCTCCCTAGAAACTTCACATTCTTCCTACTTAAGGGAACATTGTTTAATAATAGCAAAATGGAGCAGCCATATCATTTTAGAGTTAACACATTGCAGACGGTCACGAGAATTCTCGTGTTTTCTGTTCTAAGGCTTGTGGCCAATCACGAGAATTCTTTAAAAAGATATTAGCTTGTAAGAACATGTAATAAATAACTCCAAAATGCAATGGGTATTTAATTTTAAAGCGTGCCTTTAACGTTTATATAAAACGTTTTTTGTACTTGTTCAATAGAAACTTATCTGGCCACTGGATAAAGCTAGCAATAAAACTACTGGTCCGCAATGTTAATATAAAAAATGATACAGAAGAATAAGACATTACCTTTATGCTATACCTACACACCAATCTTGAAAACATTCACTCCTGTACCGTTTGGGCAAGAGAATATTATTAAATCGCTTAGCCTAAATGTATACCTCGGTACATTTATTCCTCATTTATTTTTCCATTTTTCACATTCTATTGCTAGAAAAATACATGCAAGACTATGAAAAATTCTCATTGGGATTAACATTTTAAATATGTCTTTAAATTTAAAAGAACAGCCTCCTTAAAAATATTCCTTTAATTTTTTATAATATATTTTTATTGATTTTCAGAGAGGAAGGGAGACTGAGAGAGAGAGAAACATCAATGATGAGAGAGAATCATTGACTGGCTGCCTCCTGCACACTCCCTCTCCCCCCCACTGGGGATGGAGTCTGCAACCGGGGCATGTGCCCTGACTAGGAATCAAAATGTGACCTCCTGGTTCATAGGCTGATGCTCAACCACTGAGCCACGCCAGCCAGGCTTCTTTTATTTTTTTAACAGGGACGTTAATGGTTACCTGGGCAATGGTTCTGTCAGGACACCAGGATCTAATAAGAAGAAGGCGTCTAAAGCAGTCAAGAGATTTATCATACGCATTTGGAAGAGGTTCCTCCTCAGGGTTTTCCTTATCAAACCAAATTTTCCACATTTTCTCATTTCTTGATATCTAAAAATACAAGGGGATAAGAAATGTGGCACACCATAGAAAATGCTTTCAGTGATAGGTCAAAGATATGTTCCATTGAACTTTCTGGCCATTCCAGACATGTGTGAATGATATATCTTGATTAATTTTTTTAATTTTATATTCTAGTGTCTAAAAGTCTAAATATTAGCAATCAAATGTGATTTGCTCTAATGTCACTCTGAAGTAACAACAGCCTACAGATAGCTTCTGAAGTACAGAGAACCCTGGGTTGTTTAATTTCTTTCATGTCTTTGTAGTAAAGAAATCAATGGAAGCTCATTATTTTAAGGAAATCTGATTTGCTCCATGAAATCCTCTCATGATGAAGAACCATGTCTCATTCACTTATGTTTCCTCACTTCCCAGGACCACTCCAGGGACAAAAAACAAAACAAAAAAAACAGTATTTAATGATTTATAATTAAAAGATGATTTTTTGGCCAATATGCTATTAGACTAATTAGAAATCTATCATGCAATATCAAATAAATAATCAGGCACTGGCTTCCTTTAGGCAACTGATAAGGAGGAAAATAACACACTCCATTATCCTTTGGATCTTAAAAAAAATCAAAGAGAGAGGAGCATTACATAAGCAAGCATCTGAAAAACAGAACAAACAACATTACAGATAAATATAATGTTATGTACTCTATTATATCCCCTTTTATTAAATACCCAAGTGAATATCTTAGTGGTCTAATTTTTAAAAACATTCCAGGTTTATATTTAGAAAGTATCATGCAAGAATGAAAAATAATAACCTCTTTCAATCATGAAAGACTACATAATGTAGAGAAATTCACGGTATAAGATATAATCTCCAGAAGATAACAACCTCAATGACAGAGAATGGTCCAGGTAAGGTCACAGGAGTCATCCTGTGGGGGAACAAGCTAGAGTGCATTAAAACTCCCAAATGAGTTATTTTACCCAAAAGAATGCTCTGTACCCTAACTCCATGGTAATCATCAGTTGTAAGCCAAGCCATAAGAATATAGCAGAACTTAAGCTTCTGATTAACTTAAACTGGGAAAGTAAAAAAAACAAGCATTGGAAATTTTCTGGTTAAAAAAAAATGTGTTTATGTCTTCAACTTGTAGTTGAATAAAGCCACGTTGCTGTCAATGTGATTTCTCTCTGGTCATCTGATATTCAAAAACCCATCTCCTGGCCTGTCCCGATTCAATTCTCTATACTCAAATTCCATGATCCCAATATATACACAATTCATCAGCAACTGGCTGATTATGAAAGGACAATAACTTCTAAAGACAAGAAGCCAAGTGTCTGCATTAGATTCATACCCAGATGCCTAGCTAAGACAGTATAACAGGAGGGGCAGAAGAAGAGGCAAAAAAGTATATTTAGTATAAAGAAGAAGATTGTTCGTATTTTTTTCATATTTAACCTGTAAAAAGAAGGCACAACCTCTTAAGTATATCTAATTATTGCACCTAATTGCACCTAATTGAATCTATCCATTTCTCTGCTTGTGGATCTCCAGTTGATGATACTGACACATGGCACAGGGCAGCATCAGTTAGATTTCCTGAGCAAATAATTTGTTAGGACAAGACCAGTCTGCTTTATCAGAGTGTAAGTGAGCTGTGAGGAAGGTCAAACACAGGTCATGCATTTTACAAGTGTCAATATTAAGAAACCCCTCTCTTCCAGGAATATTGTAGCAGCTCACTGCGACATTATCATTAGCACAGGTTACCTGATCAAGGACATCTGAAAACTGCCTAAGTTTGCTGAGTTCCACCAAATTCAACCAGGTCATGTCCAGGATCCATTTAGCTGGTTTAGGAGGACAAGCTTTAAGGTCCAATGAGGCACCACCTTTAAAATTAAACATATAAAGCTATTATACTTTCCTTTTTTTATTATAAGACCATCTATAAAAACTTCTGCTTAAACTATGTTAATTTCAATTATTTTACTACATTGACATTTTTAAGCTCAGAAATATAAGTCATGGTGATGAATAAGATTTAAAATTTAATGAAAGAATAGGTGATTTCACAAAAACACATTTAAGAATCAGTAATATAACTTTGGAGCCAGGCCCATGCTGGATTCTATCCTAGCTCCACCTGGCCGAGGATGCTAAGCTCAAAGTCATTTCCACAAGGAAATGCATGCCTGAATTTAGGATATCAGGAACTACTTTCCCCTAGGAAAGCTCAGTAAGCTAGAGGACCAGAGTAGTGAGGCCAGAAATCAGTCATATATGATGCATGTCTATCTAAGGCGTTGTCTCTCCAGATCATTCACCTTCTCCTTGATCAGCTTTAGGAAACTGAGAAAATAAAAAAACCTGAGGAGCAAGAGTACAAGAGACAACAAATTGGAGGGAGAGAGAGAGAATTGTCCATAAACATACATTTGTAAACTCAGGTCTAGTTGAATGAGTCTTTGCTGCTACTATAAGATGGATATGCATATGTATATGAACATGAATACGCATTTGTATATATGTATCAGTATGACTACACACCCTCCAGGGCACAGCATGTGCATATACACACCCCCTCCCTACTATCCCCATTGGGGTTCTCTTCAAGGTTCTCTGCAAATCCACTCTCCAGGTAAAGTCATGAAAATCCCCTCCAACCCCCAGATAAAATGGTGTCTTATTTTTAAAGGCTTTGTTTAGAAAAGTATAGTAGATAAAACCATTTAGACCCCTACTATCATTTTCACAGGCACTTTAAATATTTGCTGTCTTGCCCAGCCCGTGTGGCTCAGTGGTTGAGCGTCAACCCATGAACCAGGAGGTCATAGTTCGATCCCCAGTCAGGGGACATGCCCAGGTTTCGGGCGGCAGCCAATCAGTGATCCTCATCATTGAGGTTTCTATCTCTCTCTTCCTCTCTCGTCCTTTCTGAAATCAATAAAAATGTTTTTTTAAAAAATAAAATAAATATTTGTTGTCCTGACATTCAAGTATGTGATAGTGAATTTATGTTTCCCCACCTTCCACTGGGCTGTCTTGTTCCAGTGTACGGTATAGGGCAGTGGTCGGCAAACTCATTAGTCAACAGAGCCAAATATCAACAGTACAACGATTGAAATTTCTTTTGAGAGCCAAATTTTTTAAACTTAAACTATATAGGTAGGTACACTCTTATTAACTTAATAAGGGTACTCCTAAGGCTTAGGAAGAGCCACACTCAAGGGGCCAAAGAGCCGCAAGTGGCTCGCGAGCCACAGTTTGCCGACCACGGGTGTAGGGGACCTGTCTGTGAGCAATGCTTCAGCAGATACAGAATAAGTGTCCACAGGCTGAGCTGCACAGGTGCCTCACCCACCCACTCCAGCCACCCGGCTTGCTTTGCTTTCCCTCCATCATATTCCTTGCTTTCAATGGAGCCCTTGATACTGGCTCCTCTTCCTTCAACACTCTTCCTCTAAATGTCCCCCAGAACCAGTGCTATGCTCCTTCAGGCCTTTGCTTACCTATCCATCTCTCAGGGAGGTCTACCCCATTAAAGATCTCATATATCCCATTTAAATTTTAAACATCCCCTACCTCACACACCCTTTATCCAGCTCTGTTTTTTCCACGTGCTTACCAGCTCTTCACATACTGCATAATGTACTTACTATTTCATGATTTTTTTGATGTATCACCCACCCAAAAAATATATAAACTCTACAAAAGCAAGAGTCTTCTTTTTGTTCACTGATGTGTTCCAAGCGCTTATTCTGTGCCCCAGTACACAGTAGGTTCTAAACAAATATTCACACAATAAATGAACAAATATCTCACATAAATGCAATCTTCAATGAAATGCAAAGAAACTATTATATAACCAGAAGAAATTACTGCACAGGACCTTCACAATCATTCCTATCCCTGCAGCTGTGTACAATGCTTCAGAGGTGATACTGACCTTTAATAAGGGTGAGAAACTCCTCATGCTTGACCCAGTTCCTCTGGATGTCAATCTTCAGTGTAAGCAACAAGGTGAACAGGAATTTGTGCTCCTCGTACAAGCCCCGGGCAGCATACTTATAGACCTCATAGGTCATGTGTTCTATGATATTAGCAATTCTTTTGCTTGTAATTGGGCTCTTGACAGACCTGGAGTGGAGAACATTGTAATCAGATTCATCCCCTACCCTTTTCAATTGTACATAAAAGCAACGTCTTGAATGTAGAATAAGTAACTTTGGAGGGCCAATTCTTATTTTGTACACAACAAGGGTAAGACCTCCAAATCTAAAATAACAAGCATTTTCTCATTGTGAAATAACGTAACAGACTCCATAACGTCTTCTAAATCAATTTTATCCAACAGGCATTATCACTCACAACAATGTCTTGGGGATTTTCTTGTTTAACAGAAACACATGAAACCACAGGAATCAATCAATGGATGAATACTTGGTGGAGCTTTCTCTGAGAATCAAATGATACATGAGAATGATTTGTTAACACAGTAGCTATTGCACTAATCTTAGATTTAAAAGAGAATAAGACTCAGCAAAGCTAAAGAAAATTATAAATGTAAAGTCATCATCTAGACCACAGATAGAGAATTCAGGTTGCCTTCCCAAGCACATACACACCTGGCTAAGGAAAGGTCAAATAAGCCCAGAAACTGACGGAGCGAAGTCTGATACATCTCATTAACCAAGCGCATCTCGGTGATGAGGAAGTAGAGGATGCTGCCCCGAGTAGCCACTGAAAGACAAAGTAAGGCTGCATGTGCTATCAGGCTGGAAAGTAAATGACCCAGGGACCGATCGGCCTCAACTCTACATGAAAAAAAAGTTTTATTTTTATGTCTTACCGATAATTATGTATCAGCAGTGGGAGTCTAGAGTGATGCTCATCCCCTGTATTTAATTCTTACTTACAGGCTTTGTTTAAGTAGTCCACTATTTGTGTTGGTCAAATGGCACTTTCCATTTTAGAATGTCTAGATCCCTTACAAGTACACTTTACTGTTTCTTTATAGGTAGAAAAGACAACTGAAAGGATATCAAAGGTTTTCACACCTAGCAAGTTGTGTAGGCAGTGGAAGGACCTCATTCTTAAGTGCCATGAAGAAGCTGTGCCTAATCTTGGCCTAAAGCTGGCAAAACAAGGCATCGCAAAGAGGATGCACCTGACTCTTCATTGGTAGAAGATATGGTTTCCATTATTTTCCCAAGAGGAATGATAACTTATTAAAGGAGATTGAATTATTTTAGCACGATCCTCTAGTAACCAATGAACAACACCAATTATCAAATTGGTGGATAAGACTGAAGAGCTCCCATTATACCAAAGAACTACCTTCCAAATACAAAGACTATAAACAAAACACTAGCTATTTGTTGTCAAATAATAAACAACTAATGAACAGCCCAAAATTCGTGCGTTAATTCCTCAGATTTTACTAATTTGTAGTCAGCTGGTCTTTTAAAATTCTCCCTTTTAGTTCTAGTTTAAAAATGAGTTCACAGAACTTTAAAAGATTTGCCAACTAACATGAACTGGAAAATTAACATCACTATAAAATATTGTCATCTCAATTTTACTTAATAGAAATGCCACAAAACATAAATGGCCACCCCACTTTGCAAGACCATAGGCCTAATGTCAATTTTCCTAATTCTCATTTATTTCCAGCTTCATTTTCCTGTGACATTAGTTCATTACCAAACTCACCAGGTCTGTACTCCTCCCGGGCTGAGTTAATTTGAATTTCTGTATCAGCTGAAATTTCCAGCTTCTGTGTCACCTCTTCGGCGGTCTTTTTTGTGTTACTCAGCACAATAATGAGACCCTCGTCTTCCACCAGGGACCCCTGGGTACTTGTCAGCCGGTAAAGCAAATTATCTTCTAGCTCCTTCATTCTTCTTTTGTTTGCGGTCACATCTTCCATAAGATGAGTTCTTTCTTTCTCCAATTCCTGTTAATTTGCATAAATATATTTTCTTCCTTAATTAATAACTATTGTTTGGTCATTCCTTAAAAAGTTAACATACAGGGCTGTCCTCAAGCTCCTGTAGTATAGTTACTATATTTGGTTGAAAAAAAATAAAAACATCCAAGTAAGAGAAGGAGGATTAATAGAGGAAAGAAGAATTGGTAGCAAACAATGTGAAATTTGCTAAAAGTATTACCAAATCCCCTTTACCAACTATTTCTTTTCTAAAGTTGAATCATTTTAAGTGACTTTTGTGATTACACTTAAGCTTGTTTTGAAGATGACATATATTTGAAAATATACTGAAATGTATTTGAGGACAAATGTATATATGTCTCGGATTAAATACATTTACTTCTGCAGTTGCATTTAAATGGAAAAATCTTCTTTGCTTGTAAAGGTTCTGTTTTCTCCAAGTGAAGTGAAGAAGTGTCTTCCCTATAGGTCTTTTATTGGCAGCTTGGGAGAGAAAGCTTCAGAAGATTATTGTCCCTATTGGCTATTTCTTCCTCCTGGTAGTTAGAGAGGGAGAGACAGTAGAAGAGAGGAAAGGAAAGGTGGGGTTGGTGAGGGTTGGGGAAGGAGGAAATGGCCATGACATTGAGCACACCAGCGGAAGCAGGGAAGCTCATAGGCTGGGCGATAACTGAACGCTTCTGGCACCAAATCAAATTGTATGTGAAAGTATCATTATGTGAGAGGCTCTAACTTTGAAGCTAATGAAAGAATCAAAAAATGGGAAGGACAATGAGTAAACAGGATTTAAAAATCTAGTCATGTCTTGGTATCAGAAATACAGACATAAAATTCTATATAACCAAAAAAAAAACCCATGAAGTTAAAATCAAGATTGTGGTAACACAATTGCATTAAGGCAAAGAGAAAGACCACCGGCCTCTGCTTTCTATTCTAGCCAGTGAACCCCCACTGATTGGACAGTTTTGGTGGGTGGGCTCCTACCAGGCTCCCAACTCATGGTCTGAGCACAACGTGTCAGGTCTGGTAATATTCTAGAAAAGGAAAACTCCTTTAAGCCAAACAAAAGCTTTGCACTTACATCAATTCTTAATTCTTTGAGATGTAGCAACTCAAGCAAAACCGGCTCTTATTATCTTTGTTTCCATCTGTTACTTATATTTGGAAGCTAAAGCTTTGCACTTACATCAATTCTTAATTCTTTGAGATGTAGCAACTCAAGCAAAACCGGCTCTTATTATCTTTGTTTCCATCTGTTACTTATATTTGGAAGCTTCCTGAGTAGTTATTTTAATTTATTTATTCACTAGATGAGAATCTCAAATTTGAGGTAATGTAGAAATTAGTACAAACAAGTGACATTTAAAGATCACCATAAAATTTCTTTCCAATTTCACACCTAACACCATCATTTCTGAGTTCCTCAAGGTGAGCTTTATAAAAGTCCTCACCTGAAGACAGGTAAGAGAAGGAATAGAGCAGTGGGAGGAGTGATGGTTTTGACATCAGAAAGACATGTTTGAATCCAAACTCCCAGGACTTATTAACTACATGACCTTGGCAATGTTACACAACTCTACAAGCCTCCGTTTCTTCATCTGCAAAATGGACATAAAAACAGCTCCAAGAGTGATTGTGAGGATATCGCTATTAAAGCAGCTAAAACATCAACTGGATGGATAGCTGCTCAGAATGTGTATCGTCCCTTCTATCGCCTCCCTTGATTCATTTCCCTCATGGATTTTTCAGAAATATTATAATGTGTATTTAGAAATGAGTAGTTTGAAAAATAAAATCATAAGTTGGCCCAAAAAATCATACTTTAGATTCCATATACCATCATAAAAGCATAATGATGTAGATGAAAGGGGATGTAAAAAGGAGAACTTTCTACTCTTACACTCACATTCAGGATATGTGCTTCCCTGTCTGCAGGGACTGTCAAACCAAAAACCGCCCCAAGTCTTACTGAGTCTTTTCCTGAGCAACAGTTTTTCTTCTGTCCATTTTCCCCCCAATTACATAGCCCCTGCCCTAACCGGGGCAGTAACTATTACGTATTCCATGGTGGACTACTCTGACCACACTTGGTCTCCCTTTTCTGCTCCCAAGTCATTCGGAAGATCTCCCTTAGCCTTTGGGAAAAGGCCAAAATTCTCAACATGCTTCACACAACCTGTCACTACCTACATTTCCAACCTTGTTTCCACTTCTGAACTATGGGATTGAAACCAAAATTATGCCTCCAGACCTAAATAGATACTTTTTGAAAGAAGATATAAGGAAGGCCAAGAGACATATGAAAACATGCTCAAAGTCACTAATCATCCGAGAGATGCAAATCAAAACGACAATGCGGTACCGTCTCACACCTGTCAGAATGGCTATCATCAACAAATCAACAAACGACAAGTGCTGGCGAGGATGTGGAGAAAAAGGAACCCTCGTGCACTGCTGGTGGGAGTGCAGACTGGTGCAGCCACTGTGGAGAACAGTATGGAGTTTCCTCAAAAAACTAAAAATGGAACTCCCATTTGACTCAGTGATCCCACTTCTAGGAATATATTGCAAGAAACTAGAAACACCAATCAGAAATAATATATGCACCCTTATGTTCATAGCGGCACAATTCACCATAGCTAAAATTTGGAAACAGCCTAAATGCCCATCATCAGATGAATGGATTAAAAAACTGTTGTACATCTACACAATGGAATACTACTCTGCAGTAAAAAAGAAGGAATTCTTACCATTTGCAACAGCATGGATGGAACTGGAGAGCATTATGCTAAGCGAATTAAGCCAGTCAGAGAAAGATAAATATCACATGATCTCACTCATTTATGGAATATAATGAACAACATAAACTGATGAACAAAAACAGATCCAGAGATGCATCGATCAGACCATCAAATCTCAGAGGGAAGGTAGGGGAGGGTGGGGGTAAGGGGGAGAGGTCAACCAAAGGACTTGTATGCATGTATATAAACCTAACCAATGGACACAGACAATGGGGGGATGGGGGGGTGGATAAGGACACATATGTAATACCTTAATCAATAAAGAAAAAAAAATTATGTCTCTAGGTTGCTTTAAAAACCATTATTAATAAAATAAACACAGTTATTAGTAATGCATTCAATAAGTGGCAAATTATTTAATTCCTGATTTAAAAAGTAATAAGTAAAAGCTTGACTATGATTGAGATGGTGTGGTCAATTTAATACTATTGTTAACACTTAAAAATAAATTTGTCAATACAGTAATACATTTATATTGCCAAAGGCTTGAAATAAAGCTAAGCACTACATTTCCCCCAAAGCTTGAAACCAATGAATAATATACTCCAGAGAAAATAGTGCAATTTAAAGTAGTATTTGGGATTACAAAAGCAAAGTATGTATTACATGGTACAAAAGTGGCCCAACACTAGAACAGACCATAGTTGTGAGGAAAAGAAAGTTATCTTTGAAAGAAAATAGAACAATTGCTGCTTGCTTTTCACTCAAGACTTAAAAATAGAAAACCTACTTTGGGATAAGGTTTTAGGCATATTTTAATTTGTATGACTGATTTAAATTTATTTCTGTTGACTATATAAAAAGATAGTTCTTTTTCAAATGAATATGAAGGAGGAAAATTAATCAAAATATTTTTGTCTGTAAGCATTTTTCCCACAAAGGGATTATCTCTTACACACACACACACACACACACACACACACACACACAAAACAGTAAACATTTGTGCTCTGTATTCTATATCCTAAGGCTACAATGTAAAATTTTTAGATAAACTGTGAAAACTATCCCCAAAGTGAATAAGAAAACACAGCAGTTATTCAGTATAAGTTCAGGAAATGTACTATTTATTAACTAAATGATCAAAAAGTAAGGGCCTCAACAAAGATGCAAATGAAAACTAAAATCCTTTGTGTACATAAATGGCACCTGTAACCAAAGGTTTGAAATCAGTAACAGAAAAGAGATGACAGCCTTTCAGAGTTCTCATTTCTAAGGTATCACCCAGGCTTCCATTCCCTAAGATTCCTTCTCTTCTGCACTTTACATTGCTAATTAAAACAGAAAGATTAAACAACAGAACTCGGAAACAGATTTATTTTTTCTCTCCCACCAGGGAGCTGGCAATAACACTGTCTGTTTAGTGTCTTTATTAAATTACTTCCCATATCAGCTCCACCAGGTTCAGGCTCCTCTACCTCCAAAGGAAATCAATCATCCGCCTGTCTGCTCATCCGGAATTCTATACAACGATTACCCCTGAGGCTTTGCATGGCGTGACAGTAGAAGTTGTTCATTGATATTAGTATTTTTCTCCTAATACTGCAGAGGTCTCTTTGAGTTTCCGACTTGTTCTCTGGGACCAAGGTCACAGTGAGCCTAGGAGACTGGGTTTTCCTTAAAGGAAAGCTGCTGGAGGGCCACTGGGTTACTGCCTGCTTAAAATGGTCCCGATCCATCACCTTCTGGTGACAACAGAGGCTGTCTGAATCTACTCACAGGTACATCAATCAGGTCAACAATTGAATATGGCCTTGGTGTGAACTTGAACAGCTCACACATTTAAAATGACTGCCTTGAAGCACACAGAAAAGTGTAAAGTGAGTTCAAAAGTCTGCCGTCCTTGCATTCATAGGCTCTGGGGTTCCTATCGTTTCTGAGGCTAACAAAACTGTGGGTCCAGCCGGCTGTACAGCTGAGCACTCCTGAGGCCAGATCCCGTGTGAGAGGGCTCCTCACTACCCGTGTTCCCGGGACACTAGGAAGCAGTAAATTATGGAATCAGAGAATAGTGGTTTTTCCCTTACAGCATAAGCTACAGCTCCAAGCCACCTTCCACACGAAGAACCTACAGGCCAGTGAATGCACAACTCATGCTGACGGAAGACGCTCACCATTTGTTTCAGCCCCACATTTAAGGGATTTTCTTAGATGCTTTCCAACATCAACTTCCCATTGGTGGGATCTTCCTAGCTTCCAACACCCCCCTTGGCTCTGCAACATTTTATACTGACATTTTACATTCATATTGAAAATCACCCAAAAAGTGATCATAGAGAGACTACATCATCAATGAAGTCAAAGGAACAATTTAAACCTAAGAAAACTTTTTATATCTGTGTTCATATGACACAGACATGGGCTCTTCTCTACTGAGTCACTAGATTATAGGCCAGCGGTTCTCAACCTGTGGGTCGCGACCCCTTTGGCGGTTGAACGACCCTTTCACGAGGGTCGCCTAAGACCACCCTGCATATCAGATATTTACATTACAATTCATAACAGTAGCAATATTACAGTTATGAAGTAGCAACGAAAATAATTTTATGGTTGGGTCACAACATGAGGAACTGTATTTAAAGGGCCAGAAGGTTGAGAACCAATATAGGCAATGCCCGGAAAGCACCAGAGGCCACCTCAGAGCCACGTGCCACCACCCAGGCCGGAGAGACAGTAATCAGAGCAGATTCAGGGATACGGTGGGAAGAACAGAAGCTGCAAAATAACAAGCTGCATGTGCAATGTATGCCACTTAAAATCCTCCCAAATTAAGTCCAGCAGGAGGGAGACTTTGCTTTAGAGAAAAGAAAATTCAGGTTACATGTTGTACAATAATGTGGTTCAGGGTAAGAGACCCTCTACTATCCTAAGGAACGAGTGTCGTGTCATGTTACTCTGACCACACTCTTTGTTAAGAGTCGTTTACTGTGAGACTGGAATGGATTCTGATAATGAGATGACATTCAACTTTCCCAGGAAGTATGAGAAAAGCTAGGCCAGGGATCCTTATTGCCTTTTCAAAGCTGTTTGAAGTCTTGTTTTCAAAGGAGCTTAAAGTGCTCCTCGCTTCATCTCAAACCTCTGCGGCCACAATCACGGCTCAGCGCTGGGCTGTTCTGTTTTGTTGCAACCACAATCTGTCAGACTAAATAATTTTCTAAGGAGACTCTATTCATCTGAGCTGAATAGAAAGAAAACCAAGGACAAGGATATTATTCAAACTGCCATCAGAGGCCCTTATCTCCCTGAGGCCAGGGCCACCGGTGAGGCAGAGCCTCAAACACCGCACTGGGTCCTTCCCCGAAGACATTACATCCGTGGATCAAGATGCCCAGTCCTTCCTGCCATCATGACACAGCAGCGCTGAGCTTCCTCAACCACCTCCGCTGAGACGCCAAAAATGAACACGTACATATTCTGAAGGTGTTATCTCTTGATAGCTAGTCTGTGGCAGGCATTCTAGCATCCGTTCCTGCCATTTTTTATTTCCTGATATTTTATTTGTGGAAAGGCTCAAGCATGATACAATATACAAAAAAGGTAAAAGTAATGGGAAGGGAAGACTCCAAAAATTCTGCCAATTTAACCGAAATAAATCTGTAGGCCAGTGTAGCAGATGCCATAAAGTAAACTAAGAATCCAGAAGAAAATCAATAGCACCTTTCAGAGTCCATCCAGTTTCACCAAAGCAGTCTTATTAAAATCCTCAAAAATCTCTAGATTTCTCTGCCTAAGACTTACTCGTTCCCTAGAGAAAATGCTGGTTCAGAACAGGGAAGTTTCTAAATTATTGGCCATTATTCATTGAGCATTAGTTTCCCCATAAAATAGAAGTAAAAAAAAAAGAAAGAAACAGATCTAGAGTTATCCTTATAGAGCATAATTGAGCCAGTCGCTTCCAGAAATTGAAACTCTATCTTCTCACAGCATACACAGAATGTTCTTAAATAACAAATATGAACTAACAATGTTTGGTGTTACCTGAGTGAAGCATTTTAATTTTATATTCCAAAAGTATAACAAATGAATTGAATGAAAGAAAAACCTAGACATGTACTAGAAAGCTAAAAGTCCATAGAACTCACAATAGGACAAACTCTTCAGGAAAATAAATTTAAAAAACCAGGATAATGAGGCTGAAAATAAGACTGATATTCTCATAGTTACACCATTTGTCTTTATGAAATCAAGTGATGA
Source organism: Myotis lucifugus (assembly GCF_000147115.1). Classification (NCBI taxonomy): domain Eukaryota; kingdom Metazoa; phylum Chordata; class Mammalia; order Chiroptera; family Vespertilionidae; genus Myotis; species Myotis lucifugus. The sequence goes on along the minus strand of NW_005871048.1, from coordinate 63,255,278 downwards.
TAGGTACATGATTTATGAGATGCAGATGAAATATGTTAAGTAGATATTGGTTAGCAGTTCTCTGAGACACTTGGGAGTTAGTAATGAAAAAACTTCAGAATAAAGCAGGAACTCAATCCTATTACAACTTTTATCACATTGTTTTCATTAATGAAAGAATCACAATATAATGCAGAGGAGGACATGGCCATACGTCACTCACCTGCTTCTCTGTGAGAATGACTCTGCCCAGTAACTGGTCTTCTAGACCTTTCATAGTGACAGTGAAGTCAATGATGGAGGTTCGAGCGCTTATTTCAGGGGTGTAGGCTGGGTTGGGCAGTTTGGTGGTAATGTAGAGTCTGAAGCCATACATCACATCTACTTCCTTGTCACTGACTTTCACCTTTTTTATAAAAAAGTAAGTTAAAAGTAATAAAACAAAGATGCATTTTACTGTGTCTTTCTGTATAGGATCAATATTGCTATAAGCAATTACATACCTAGAGATAATTTATACTAAAAATGAAATGATCCTCAGGCATTCACATGACTGCAAGCCACAAGGAAAGAAAGAAGGAAGGAAGGGAGGGAGGCAGGGAGGGAGGGAGGGAAAAAGGGAGGGAGGGAGGGAAGGAAGGAGAGAGGAAGTTCAATATATATCATGCAATAAATACAGAATTTATCACCAAAACTGTTGTGAGATGGATTCCCCACCCAAAATTTGGCTCAGAAGACTAGACTGATGGTGTCAAATATGCACTAAAAGGATAGAAAAAGATTTCTTTACTACTCACATAATGACATTTTCTGGGATATTAGGTTAGGCCCCCAAGCAGGTCCAAAAATTCTCTTGAGAGGGTCAGGGGGGCAGCTGTTTTGGGATTTTGTGGTGGTGAGGGTATGGGGCTCAAATGAGGGTTCAAAATATGGGCATGGACAAGGAGTTTCATGATGTTAACTTTCCACCAGTGCCAAAGGAGAGAGAGAGCACCCAGATTTTCTTAACAGCTCGCCCAGATTTGGGACAGAAAGGGAAAGAGGCATGATGGGGCTTGAAAACTGTCCACAGTCAAACATCAAAATGGAGTCAGACGTTTTTACAAGTAGATAATCCTAAAACGACTACTCCTGAATACTTTAATCCCAGCTCAGGAAGTGTGGGAAAACAAAGCAAATGCCTCTTGCCCCAGACTCGAATTTGAGTTACCGCCTATTGAGAAAATTTCATCTGTGTCACATTTACCTGGCCTCATGGTAATTGTTCTGCACAGTTTATCAAAAGTCTTAACCTACCTTAAAGGTAGATCCAGTCTTAATGAAGTTTCTCTCCAACACATTTTCCAGGGCTGGATCTAGTTCCTCCCCAACATCTTCGATCAGCAAGGGCCTTCCAAGAGAAAGACTGTCCTCCAGGTGGTTCCTGAAGTACTTGTGATTTAGAGATGTGATCTAGAAACCAGATCAAAATGTGGCTCTTGACAGAGATATCACACTGCCATGCACAGAGATAACTCACAGGAAGCTGAGCCTAAGCATTCTGTCACTGCAGGCAGGTACAGGGAAGTCAGGGATCCTTACTTGAAACCACAGTTGGTGTGAAGGGATACAGAAAGCTTAAACCCTGTCCATTATTCTGCTCAGCAGACCATCACTCCCCTTTACTGGGAAGCACAAAACATCTCTGGGTGGCAACACTGCCTTTCCCTCACCATCACTTTTGTGATAAATAATCCTATATAATAAAAGGGTAATATGCAAATTGACCCTAAGGGCAGAACGACCAGGAACGATTGGTTGCTATGATGTGCACTGACCACCAGGGGGCATATGCTCAACACAGGAGCTGCTCCTGGTGGTCAGTGTGCTCTCACAGGGGGAGCTCCACTCAGCCACAAGCCAGGCTGATGGCTGCAATGGCAGCGGCAGAGGCGGGAGCCACTTCTGCCTCTTCAGCAGCACTAAGGATGTCCAGCTGTGGCTTAGGCCTGCTCCCTGGGGCAGACATCCCCAGAGGGCTCCCAGGCTGCCATAGGGATGTCTGACTGCCAGCTTAGGCCCGATCCCCCAGGGAACTGGCCTAAGCCGGCAGGTGGACATCCCCCAAGGGGTCCCAGACTGCGAGAGGGTGCAGGCCAGGTTGAGGGGCCCACCCCGACCAGAGTGCATGAATTTTCATGCACCAGGCCTCTAGTCATAGAAAAATTATGAAGGGCCCTTATAAAGTGCTGTCATTTGGCATGACACAACTCCAGCCTGCTTTGTTTATCAAAGAGAGCCTTAGACACTAACAGAAGAGAGTCTGAGACCTTTGGAAGGTGGCATTAGTAGCGATCAATTCAAAGGCAAATAATGCAATTTTTAGAAATTATTTCTAAATATCAATATCTAAATACTAATATCTAATATTCTATATCACTTTGTAATGTACATAAATGTTGGATCATTATGCTGAATACCTAAAACTAATATAATACTATATGGCAGTAATTATAAATTAATAAAATAAACCAATAAGTGAATTTAAACAAAAAACAGCTCTGTAAATAAGATAAAGATAGATAGATAGATAGATAGATAGATAGATAGATAGATAGATGATAGATAAATATAGATATATAATTATTTCTAAATAACAAATATTTTATTATCCTTGGATACTTGTTGTTCTGGGGCAATAAAACTTGACTAGTAACATAAATATACCCAAACACAAATTACCTGGAGTTCATTTTGGCTTTCTTTATTTTTAATCCAGATCTTGCCTTGAGTCTGTGGATCAATTAACAAAGGATAGCGAGATGCCTTTGTGACAATAATTCCGTTCTGAATGGATAAATCGTCATTTGGTAGGCCTTGGAGGTTCCATTCACTAATCGTAGGAGCATCAATCAACATCTCGTTGAGATTCAGATTGTCAGCAAATGGAATCTCCCGGGCTTTCATTTCCTTCTGCCAGTCATTTAACATCAGATTTCGAAATTCTTGGTTAAATGGACCAGAATAAGACAGAAAAGCCGTGGCCAACAATACATCTCCTAAAATGGAAAACAAACACCACTGAAATACTTTATGATCAGACTTGTACTTGTGTAGAATATTAAAAATAAAAAAAAATAAAAACACCATTCTTTTAAACTAAATTCCAGAAACCAAACTGTAACCACATGCTGCTGTGTCTTGATGAATAAGCAGTAGTTTGGTTTACTGTTAAACAGGGTCCAAATGGTCCACCAAGGATTGGCTGCTATAATCAAGCACTGGAGAATTTTTACTCTTGTTGGATTTGGGAGGATGACTTCTGAGTTTAAGATACAAAACTTAGAAGACAGAGCCTCTATTCAAAGTGACCTTGATCAATATCATCTTTCATTCATGGAATTTAAGAGTCCTGATAATAAGAGGTTTAAAGGTCATTAACACATCTAATATGGACTATATAGATGTCAGACCAATATTCATTCTTCTGAAACACTGCAGACTCACTCTCTCTCTTCTCTCTCTCTCTCTCTCTCTCTCTCTCTCTCACACACACACACACACACACACACACACACACACACACACACACACACACACACACATAGAACTTTAAAGTAATAGAGTTTGTATTTTGATTAAAGCTTAAATTTGCTAACTCCCTATCACAGTCAACACATAACCTCATTAACACAGGAATTTACATACCTACAAGTCTTTTAGTTTGTGCAGCAAACTCTTTACTCTGCTCTGTCCATCTTTCTTTTTCTCCTGCCAAGCCACCGATCAGTGCAGAGGCAGTCTGCATCTTACGTCTGCACCGCTCGGCATCTTCAAGCAAGGTCTAAAAAAGGTCGAAACCAGGAGAGAACCTTTGTTTCGATAAATACAGCCTCTGGCTAGAAAATGCAACTTAAAACATTATATATGATCTGCCTTTCTGAGACATGTGAGCCATTCATTTCCTGGAAAGCATAAGATTCAGTTCCCGTGCGCCTGTGTCTGCCTAAGCCTCTCTTTAGGGAACTTGAATGGATTTCTCGTGTGGGGCCCTGAGCCAACTGTCAGACCCTCCCTAGACATGAACAACTGAGAAATCATGGAAATTTGTATCATTTGTGATTTCTGTAAAAGAAAATCATAAATACAAGCATGCATGCTAATATCATAAATCACACAAAAACCATAAAGAAATACATAATGGTATACTTATTTTAAAATTAGAAAAATTTCTGATGTTAAAGTTCCAGCATCATTATCGCTTTATCTACACTACATGTCCTTTCACATCAGGTGAAACTTGAGATTATCTTCAGATTGTGGGGTTCTGAAGCTCGTTCTCAAACTCCAGCCACACTTGACTCAGCAGGTCCCTCCCTGCTGCTCCTTGTGTCAATAAAGTCCTTTAACCAGACTTCCACATACTGTTGCCATTGGATGCTTAGTTATTAAAAACAAATGGTTCTGACTCTCTATGTTTAAGAGACGACTGTTAATTCTACTTGTAAAAATGTATACTTATAAAATAATGATAGATATAAATAAAGATTTAGCTGTGTAACCAGTCCCTAGAAGTTCATGTACAATATTTATATATATTTACATAATACTTATATATATATTTAGCATTTACAGTTGACCCTTGAACAAAGTGAGGGTTGGGGAAACCAACTCCCTGAAAAGTTGAACATTCATAGTAACTTTTGAATCCCCAAAAACTTAATTACTAATAGCCTATTGTAGACTGAAAGTCTTACTGATAACATAAAGTCAACACATATTTTGTATGTTAGATGTTATCCTATATAATAAAGGCAGAGTATGCAAATTGTCCCCTCGACCAGGAGTCCGTCCAGGAGTTCGACCAGGAGGCGGGGCCAGCCTGGGGAAGGGAGGAAGACCCTGGTCAGCAGCAGTGGCAGGCAACTCGGGGAAGGGAGGGAGGCCCCAGCCAGTGGCAGCAGCAGCAGGCAGCCTGGGGAAGGAAGGGAGTACCTGGCCAGCAGCCGGCAGCTGCTAGGGACCCTACCAGTGCATAGATTTCATGCACTGGGCCTCTAATGTATATATATATATATATATTCTTACAATAAAGTAAACTAAAGAAAAGAAACTTATTAAGAAAATCATAAAGAAGAGACAATACATTTACAGCATTATGTGTATTTATTGAAAAACCCATATATAAGTGGACCCACGTATTTCAAACACACAGTATTCAAGGGTCAACTGTATATGCTAAATATCAAACAATAGAGGATTATTTAAATAGATTATGGTATGTTGTGAATAAGAATACTCTGAAGCCATTAAAAATAATCTCATAAAAATGTGTAATCATGATATATCATTAAGTTAAAAATTCCATTTATAAAGCAGTATGTACTGAATTATCTATTACAGTTTTAAATAAATTTAAAATACATGTAATTCAAGGCATATGTTCAAATATGAAGTGATAAAGAGCAAAATATTTCTAGTGTCCTCTCCAGGTTACCTATGTGTATTCTCTATAAGGAACATGAATTGCTTTTGTAGTAATAACACAATACAGTGCTTTACAAAAGCATGATCTTTATTCAGCCTGCCTAAAAGATTGTTTCAAACATTAAATAAGATAAAGTGGGAGGATCTGATTTGAAAAACATGAGAAAAGAATGCTACACAAGACACAGTTATCCTCCCCATTTCAGGGAAACTCAGAATGTTCACGTTCCAGAGCCGACTCCTATTTTGGCTGAACACCCTGACGTCTCACCAATGGTCCTTAGTGTCTGTTAGAAACAACATCAAGCCTTAGTGAGGGATGATGTGCTGTGTTTGCATTTGTATAAACTCGGTGAAGCCTTGATCTAAACCAAACCTCGCAGAGAGAAAGCAAGAAAGGAATGAGGGATTGCCACAGCCCCTCCCACATCAGGGGACAGTCACCTGCTTTTCCGTCATGGCCTGTTCGTACTCAGCCTGCACCACATCCAGCTCTGCCTGCTTGTCGTCCAGCTCCGCCTGGGCCTTCTGCAGGTCCTGCATGGCCACGACGTAGCGATTCTCCTGCACCAGCAGGTTGGCCTGCACAGGACACACAGGAGGTGTGGGGTGGCAGCAAAGCAAACATCCAGCACTTCAGAGACTGAGAACACTCAGTTATGTCTCCTGGTTATACCTGCTCTTTGTTCCATACTTAGGGTCTTTTCAAATTGTGTTAAGACCAAATCTTCACGTGAACTTGATATAAATGTTCGCAAGCAGAAAATTAGAATTCATTAGAATAGGAGTCAGCAATTTTTTCCCATATTTTATGCTTCCGGGGCCAAAAGGTAAAATCAAGGCCATCAATGGCTGTGTCAACCCTGTCTCTTTTACAGAATTCCTGACACAAAAACTTGGACATTATCATGGGATTCTGTGCTATAGTTTTCTGTGTTTCTTTCTCTTTTTTTCTTTTCTTTTTTTTTTTTTGAAGTTGACAATGTATAGGAAACTACCAACAGCCCACATGGGCTTAGTTCCCTCACAGAACGTCTGTGCCTAAAGGCTCACATCGTTCTGATTGGAGCAGGATTACAGAGAAGAAAGAAACATCTTGTGTGCAGCCTTTCTGTCACTTGCTGTCCCCGTGGACCTGAGTACAACAATACCAAAGGCTGAAAACTCCTGGGCTGTGTGAAAAGTCAAGACCCAGTTGACCTAGAGACCCCTCACAGGCACGTATCATGCAGCTCTACCCAGAAGGCTTACCTTCAGAGGCAACACTTCTCTGTTTATAGAAAAAAAGGACGCCATGGCTTTGGTCCAGGAGCAAAGACCGGCCACATTCCCACATACACGTTTAGCAGTTTCGATGTTGTAGTCTGCCATTTCAAAGTAAGGACACAAAAATTCTATCACTTCTTCATTGATTGTGTCTTTTGGGAATTGCTATGGGAAAAAGGCGTAAAATTAAGTCAAATGCTTCCTGTCATGAAGTCATATTCACATTATGCTCACAATGCTATTGAACACTGAAATGGAAGAATGATGTTATATTTTGTCGATATTTTAGGATATTAGACAAAAGTCCTAAAGGTGAAAGCAGAGTAAGCAATCACAACAAAGAAGTCAGAATACACTTTGTCTTCTATGGACAAGATATACCAACCCTAAATAAATTTTCTGCGATTCAAGGAAAAGGAAAGTATTTCAGTGATGAACACTAAAATGGTTATTAGAATTTCAGAAGCAATAAAATTTTCATGTCATTAATCCTAAATAGGTAAATTACAAACCTGTAAAATCAACAATGGAAAACAAATACACCAAGAGATATTTAGCCTAAGGACATATATATTTAGCATTTAGCAGCAACTAAATCCTTAATACATTCAGACAGAGGTTCTATTAACTCGCCTGAAATATGCAGATAATAACTTAGACATTAGGCCTTGAGGGTGATGAATTAATTTTTAATCATAGGACTATCAAGAATATGAAAGAATTGTTATCTTCTTGAGGAATAAAAAATTTTAAATAGTAGCAGAAATGTATCAAGAATACCTTCTTACATCAAAAGAAAATACTGATCAAACAAGGACTTTGGACCTTTTAAAAGTGGTGTTTGATCACCTAAAAGAGGATGATTAAATGTTTTTCAAGTAGAAAAAAAATGGTGCCTAAATAACTCAGTGAAACAAGCCTTCACAGAAGAAATGTAATGTGGGATAAAACACAATCTCATTCAGACCTGTCTGAACACAAGTTTCATATTTTATTTATTTGGGATAAGTCTGTGTGGCCCACTAGTTTCATAAGCTACTTATTGTTATAGCTGCTGTAAGATAATGTAGCCACAGTAGCCACTGGGCAATGCTGAATTAAAAACTGAACGAAAGATAGTGCTAAAATTATCACTTGGGAAGTGGATGTGGGTTGGGTATTCCCAATTAATTGTCTCAAGATCTAAATATGACAGATAAAACTTCTAGAAAAAAAACTCAGAAGCATTTATTCTGCCTTAGAGGTGGGCAAAGATTTCCTAAACAGAGTGCAGAGAGCACTTAAGGAAAATATTGAAAAACTGGACTACATTACTAGTAAAGTTAAGAACGTCTGCTTATCAAAATACACTATTAATGGAATGAGCAACTAAGGTAGAAAGTGGAAGAAGATAGTTGCAAACATATAAATGATAAATTACTCATGTTTTATATATGAAGAAATTCTACAAAGTGATAAAAATTTGAACGACCAACCTGTAGGTTCTGTAAAAAGTTCCCTGCAGTCATCAGTTTTAAAGATTCCTGCCAGGAAGGAATTGTACAGCTTTTTTCCGGGTCAATTTTCACTGCATTGACTTTCCTTTGAAACAGCAGCAGCACACAATCCATGATCCTCATGATGAGGTGAGGGGGCCGGCCCAGCGTGCGGACGGTGGCGATGTCTGAAGGCTTGATGGTCTGGGGGAGGAAAGGATGTTAGCATCCAGTCTCAGATGAGAAAGTGCGGACAAGCCTTTCATCTCTAAATGCTACGATTCTGACAGAGGAAAACAAGCATTTTTAAACAGATGCAGTCATGGGGGCTAGATGTGTATTTAATCCCAAACAAACCCATGTCCCCAAAAGTTCCAATGCTGAGTGGATAAGCTGTGACTTCCCTAAAACTGTACAGACCACTTAGTGTCAGAAAAGAGAAGAGTGTAATCTGAAAGAAAAAAAGAATCATCAGCACTTATGCAGATACCAGGGACCCTCCACCAGGAAAACTCCAGTATTTGCAGTGCTTTTTGACGCGTTAGTTATGTAGGTCAAGAATCTGCCTCTCTCTCTTAAGTAACTCTGACTTGTCACAGTGGACTGACACTAGCGGGTAGCCCCGGGGCTGACAGATTGAATAATTAGAGGTTTCTTAGCTGGAAACTGACCTTTAAGTGACAGAACTTGAGCAATAAGAATTTCACTAAGCTGTTAGAAAAGTTCTGTTCCATTTCCAGTACAGAGATTCTTATGGCATAAATTATTTAATAGTCACATAGAATCATTCTGGTTGATAGTAACTGGCTCTCTCTCTCTCTTAAACTCCTTTTGGAATAAGTAGTGGTAAATATTAAATATAAAAATCAGATATGGTACACTCTTTAGACAAATAGTGTACATCCATTCCTCCCAGATCTTGAAAACCTTCCATCTTATCTGCATCTGCATCCCTCCTGCCAAAGAAGGGATGGTCATACCCAATGACCTTCTCATCAAAGCTAATGATCTTTTCTCCAAGGACTGAGAAAGAAAAGAAGGAAACCACTAAACTTGATAAACAGGAATGTAACTATATACTTTGAAAAGATTTGTTTCAATAGACTAGTATTTGTGAAAGCTAGACAGCAGGAAGTGAAGAATTGGGGGCGGGGGAAGGGGAACAACATCAGAGATGGCAGATCGATCTTTCTTTGAGATGTGTGGCTATAAAAGAAAGGAGAGAAATATGATAGCAGCCAATGGGAAATGCAGGGTCAAATTAAAGTTATATAAACCTTAAGAGCTGAACATGCTTATTTTACTTTAGCTTTAGAAAGGGGAATTTTCAAACAGAATTGGGTACCTAGGTAAAAGAAGTTGGAGAGAAGGTTGTAAATGAAGTTAAAACTATTTCAGCTAAGTATTGAAATCCTCTCTTCTCAGCATGCAAAGCAATATGACTGTTATATAATTCCCATACATCATTGCAATATAATAGTTATTTAACATCTGGAGGCATTTTGTATGTTTACGTCGAGCCGATTAGCATTGAGATAGGAAGAGACACATTCTTTGCTGTTACCTTATTTGTTGTATCGATTTATGATGCCAAAATGTTAGAGTTTGGATGTACCTGGAACTTTCTTTGTATACACTGGTAGTACCATATTTTAAAATTTCAAAAGTTCCCAAAGAGGCAAAAAGATGGAGACAGAACCAATGAAAGAAATTAATAAAAATCATCTTGCACAACCCCGATCATCTTACCCCAGTTCCCACACATTTCTGCACTGATGATTACATAATGCAGGATCATTTATTGACAGAGAGCATTAAATTAGGATGATACTGGAAAGTACTTTATAATATTAAAAGAGATGCTAAGCCTTTGAAGTCTTGGGAAAATGCAGGACTTTAAGCAAAACCTGAGATGCCATATGCTCTATTCCTATGATGCCATTAGAAATTATGAGTTCAATAAAGGTTTAGAAGTTTCTTTATACTTTCATTGTCTTCTTTCTGTTCATCAGACACTTTCAGAGATGCTCAGATGCCTAAAAGAGGTGCGGGAGAGGATAAAGATCAGGATCTCATCCTCAGAGATATCTGCATCCCATGTTCACTGCGGCATTATTCACAATAGATATGAAAGCAACCTGAATGTCCGCCGATAGGTAAATGGATAAAGAAAATGTTTTGAATTATAAGACATATAATTCAGCCTTTAAAAAGAGAAAGAAATGCACTTATGACATGGATGGATCTAGAGGACATTACGGTTTGTGAAAAAAGTTAAACACAGAAAGATAAATACTGTATGATCTCATTTATATGTAGAATCTAAAATGGTAAGACTCATAGAAGCAGAGAGTAAAATGGTAGTTGCCAGGGGTTGAGGGGGAGGAGAAATGAGGAGGTGATGGTCAAAGAGTACAAAGTTTCAGTCATGCAAGATAAATAAATTCTAGAGATGTAAACAGCATAATGCCTATAGTTAACAATACTGTATTATATACCTAAAATTTGTTAAGAGGATAGATCTTATGTTGTATTCTTACCATAAATAATAATAATATTAAAGGGAGCAGGAGGAAACATTCGGAGGTGATAGATATTTCTATGGCCTTATGTTGTTGATGGTTTCATGGGTGTATACTTGTCCCCAAACTCATCAGTTTGTACACATTAAATAGGTACAGCTTTTTGCATGTCAATCATACCTCAACAAGAGGAGAGATGAGGTGCCCACCAATCTGACAGACTGGAGACCCTGGAGGACTTCAAGGTCTAAGGAAGACAGTGCATGGTGGAATAGTGAAGCAGCAAGGAAAGGCATGTCAAATATAAGTGCAATGTGAAAAGTTGGAGAGATAAAAGAGAAGGCAAAATCTAATTCATATATTGTATATTGACTCAGAAAGTTTAAAGCAGTGGTTCTCAACCTTCCTAATGCCGTGACCCTTTAATACAGTTCCTCATGTTGTGGTGACCCCCAACCATAAAATTATTTTTGTTGCTACTTCATAACTGTAATTTTGCTACTGTTATGAATCGTAATGTAAATATCTGATATGCAGGATGTATTTTCATTGTTACAAATTGAACATAATTAAAGCATAGTGATTAATCACAAAAACAATATGTAATTATATATGTGTTTCCGATGGTCTTAGGCGACCCCTTGTGAAAGGGTCGTTGGACCCCCAAAGGGGTCGCGACCCACAGGTTGGCGACCCACAGGTTGAGAACCGCTGGCTTAAAGACTTAACTTGGATCAAAAAGTTCCAGAAATGTTTCCGGAAATGTACTAAGGAACTTGTAAAAAAGTAACAATTACATTATCAAATAATGGTGCATGCTCAGTTGAGGTTATGTAACTTGAATTAGCAGTAGACACATCAGCAGCTTTTCCCTTTCTCCAGCAGCTTTTTAGGCCAAGAATCAGTAACATAAGGCAGTAAATGAGTAAGGCTGAAGTAAAAGCAATCTTAAATTGAGCCCCCAAAAATCTTAAATTGAGACTTCAAAACTGGACCAGCCCTTTAGGGTATGGTCTAGTTCAGTGGTCGGCAAACTCAGTCAACAGAGCCAAATATCAACAGTACTTCTTCAAAATAGACTCGCCCAGCCCGAAAACCGACTTCTGTGCATGGGCCACGAAGTTTCAATCACACTCTACGTGCGCCCGCACGTGGTATTTTGTGAAAGAGCCACACTCAAGGGGCCAAAGAGCCGCATGTGGTTCTCGAGCTGCAGTTTGCCGACCATGGGTCTAGTTCATTAAACTCATCATATTTACTCAGAATCCAACCTCCTTTCTAATTGCACTATTTGTTATTGCCACACAATTGAATCAAATATTTGTGTTGGAAGCCTGCTCAAACTCTGACATTAATGAGCAACTTTAGATCAGTAGTTTGTCATATGGATAATTCATAGATAAACTCAGAAATGTTATGGCTTACAGACCCACTCCTGTGTCCTCAAGAAATGAGTGAGGAAATGATATTTGAGAAATTTTATGTGTCTTTCCCAATGTCACATAGCTTATTGGTAACAGTGAACATGAGAACCAAGGACTGCTGACTGCCATGATATGGCACTGCCTATCAATCATGAGTGAGGAAAAGAGATGGGAAGTAGCACGTGCAAAATATATAAAGAGCTAGTAACATCTCCAAGCAAAAAAATATTACTTGAAGTTGTTCCCGTGGAGAGCACTTTGGTCTGAAGCATTTCCTGTTGTTACTCGTCTTTTCTTAGTTTTCCTCCTTGGCCCTATGCTTGACATCTGTTATATCGCACATTTACCTGCAGGGCTGCTTCGGCTTCTTCTAACGCTGGTTTGGCTGCTTCCAGTTTCTCTTCTGCAATGGCTTTGTCCTTAGAGATGCCGTCTACAATGGCTTGTGCTTTGTCCTTTACCTTCTGTACCTCAGCCTTCACCTTCTCGGCAGCCTGTGCCTTCATCGTCACTTCTTTTAAGACCTAATTCAATATATAACGAACAAACAAAAAAGCCTCGTCAAAAACTAGACCCAGCTGAAAGGGCACATTTTTGCCTTGGTTTCTTGATTTTGTCCACTTATACAATTTTTCATATATAAAACTAAGAGTATTCTATGGTAATGGAAATTAGTATTTTTCACTTTCGTGGCTATAACTTAGCAACTTGCATATCTATATATCATTAACATTTGTGAATCAGGAATTCAAAATAAATGTGGTACACATGTGAATGTTCACCCACCGTGTCAGCTTTATAGTTTGCCACTTGTAGCTCCTTTTCTTTCACTTCCAGTTCTTTGCTCAGAGCTGCAACAGACTCTGAAGCTTCTTTTAGCTTTTTCAATCCAGTATTCATTCTGAGATTGAAAATCCAAGAAAGCAATGTTAATTTTGTGGTAGCTGGCCACATTTTCCAAGTGGTCTATATTATAGATAGTAATGGCCATATTTGAAGACTGAGTATACATACAAACAGCAAATCCAGCAGGGCTTGATAAAAAGGGATGGGTCCAGGCTTGATTCCAGCCTAAAGACATTGGTGTGTTTTCCATAGACTGTGTGTGGGAAGAGAGAACCTGCTAAAAATATTCTGTATGCCTGGCCAGTGTTGCTCAATGGTTGAGCATCGACCTATGAACCAGGAGGTCACAGTTCAATTTCCAGTCATGGCACATGCCCTAGTTGCAGGCTAGATCCCCAATAGGGGACCTGCATGAGGCAGCCGATCAAAGCTTTATCATTGATGTTTCCATCTCTCTCTCCCACTTTCTTCCTCTCTGAGATCAATAAAATATATATTTTTTTAAATATTCTGCCTAACATGAGGAACATCAGTGGATCTAGCATTTATATCCTGCAGGAAACATGTTTAATGAAGTTTAGTTAAATGACAATAGACTTCAAATGTTTGAAGGCCTATCATGGAGGAAGGAGAATCAATGACTTCCACTTTTTGAAAGAGACCAATGAGCCCTAGCTGGTTTGGCTCAGTGGATAAAGCGTCAGCTTGTGGACTGAAAGGTCCAGGGTTCGATTCCAGTCAAGGGCACATGCCCAGGTTGTGGGCTCAACCCTCAATAGGGGGCTGCAAAGGGTAGCCAATCAATGATTTTCTCTCATCATTGATGTTTCTATCTCTCTCACTCCCTCTCTCAAATCAATAAAAATATTTTTTTAACAAAGGAGACCAATGAGGTTAAAAACAGGAAGATTTAGGATCAAGAGGAGAAATGAATTTAAAATCATCAGAACAACATCGTGAAGGGACTAGCTACCTGCCTGAGCCTGAATCAATGCATCTTAAAGACTGGAGCCCTCAGAGTTATTTAGTATAATCACTCACCCAGGTGTTCCTCATGTAACAACCCTGGCTTATTCTGTCCATATTCAGGCAGAAGATGTAAGTGGTCAGAAAAGAGTAGGGTAGAGAATGAAATATGGAACAAACCTCAGCGAAGTAGGTATTCACTTATATACAGTGAATATAAGCAGGAAACAGAGTATCCTAGATACTCAGAAAGGATAGCAAGAGAGGGAGGAGGGGATGTCTGGGTCCTCAGCTTCCTTCCAGGTCTAATATTTCTATAATTATGTCAGTCAATATTAGACAAAGTGGTAGGCCACATAAACACTTGGCAACATTTTTTCCTGTTGGGCAAGAATAAAGCCCCTAGCAGCCATAAACCTTTGAACAGGCTTGAGAGAAGGTTTTCTCAACCCTAGCACTGTTGGCACTTGGGGTGAACAATTCTTTGATGTAGAGGTTGTCCCATGCACTGAAGGATGTCTAGCAGCAGCCCTGACCTCCACTTATTTGATGCCAGGAGGACTGCTCCATGCCCCCATCACTGGAGTTTTAACAAACAAAAATGCCCACTAGGAGTAAATTTGCCCTCGTTGAGAGTGACTGCTGTAAAATAACCCCATATTTGAACTTCACACTTACCTGTTGGCCAGAGTTTGCACTTCCACATGCTTCTCTCCATATATGAACTTGTAGCCCTGAATGAAGGACAGGTATGACTTGGGAGTCACGTGGGTAGAACGTCGGAATCTCTGGAAATAATCAACACACTTCTCAGCTACCCCATCCTGGAAGGAGCCCATGCACTGGACCACTTCCTTCTTGGTTTTCAGACTGCAGTCAATATCATAGGAAGAAAGGAAGTGTTCAGACACTAGAAAGAAAGAATAGAGATGACAGCACGGGAAATATGAACATGAATTACCATGGTAAAAGTTAACTGGCTATTTTTTGAAGACTTATTATTTCTTAGGACTCCATACCATTTTTAGCCCTAACCAAGTAGATATAAGTCAGCATTTTTGGTCCCAGGCCTATGACATCAATAATTTTATCTTCCTTTTCATGTATAAAACTATCACAGACTTTAAATCTATCATCACACTTTGTTTTCTGGTACTTATGCAAAGAAGTCTCTTCTACACAGCTGCAGCTTCTGGTCAGCAACCAGCCTGTTGTATGGTTTACATAAGGACAAAAGTGGTACAAATAACTCAGAAATCAGTGCCTACTTGGTACTCATATTTAACAATATCATTTTTTTTTACTCAGAACCTGTCAAATCCTTAATTCCCTCACACTCTGACTGCATTTGGCTGTGGATTGTTCATCACTAATTTTTTTTTATCCCTGGGCCAATTTGTTCTTAAATGTAGCAGCTAGTCATTTGCAGTCAATTCTAATTTGCAGAATCATTTAAAAATGTTTGGGTAAAACCTCCTGTTGTTCACTTTTATCTTCCCAACAGTTCCAAACACAGGGCCAGTTCTAAGACAGCATTTCCTTGTATAAGAATAGGCCACAAAGCCAGAGCTAATCAATCACACATACATATTAAGTGTCTGCTACACACCCACCACTGTGTGGTGCCATGGAATAAAAGAGGAGGATGACACTTGGTCTCAACCCCAAGGAACTTTAAAGGGTTTCATATAATGCAGTTAAATCTTATCATAACCATTTTTATGAATCTTAGAAAAGATGGCCTATGGATTTTCTTTAAAAAGACTTAAGATATTGAATAACGTACGTAAGAGTTGCAAACAGAAATGCGGCCAATAAAAAGGAAAATAAATAAAAGGAATGAAGTGAACAAACCTATCAGGTGATAGTTGGCAAAGAAATAAAAGTGGAATCTTTTCACCAATAGTAACTGATCACTAAATTAATGTGGTCACTGTGGAGCAGCATCTACATCTATGCAAGTAACAGAGACTGCTTATCAGTGTGAGATCGATGGGAGGCAGGTAAAGAGGAGGAAAGACCATTAGAAAGCTATTTGGGTTTTTCAGGTGAGTGGCAGTGATTGCTTGGCCTCGGGTATCAGTGAAGGAGAAAGAGTTGAGTAGATTCCACCAATATTTAGAAGATAACGTTGACATGACTTGATGATGGAATAGATCTGAGAGTCGAAGGGTGAAAGGTGCTAAAGACTAGAGATCTCTGATTGCAGTTTAAGGGATGATGATGGGACCTCCTGGGAGAGAGAGGCCAGAGGAGAACCAGTTCTATTTCAAATATATTGAGTTTAAGGATCCTGTGAAACATCCATGACGGTGCGTCAAGTAGGCAGTGAAGTGCACTGATTTCAAGCCAGAGGAGAGACCACACTGGAAATAATATTGATGAGGCAGATTATGTCAGAGGCTGTGCACGAGCCTGCTGGGAGGAGAATCTGGAGTGAAGAAACAAGTCTGTCTTGCCCTCCCACACACCTGGCTCAATACACTCAATAAATACGTTCTGAATAAGTGAACAAATAGATGTATGCATGAAGGTCAGAACACTTGCAAGGAACTGAGGACACAAATGTAAGTTTCCCTGACCATGTAATCTTGACTTGAGTTGATGCCATGAGATTTAAAACTATGGGACAGATTTGTGAGAAATAAACAAAGGTAGAATCAATAAGACCTCTGTCTTGTGAAAGAAGGGATGATCAAAACATGGACTTGGCAGAAAGGGCTCCATATTTAAATTAAATGATCTTAATTATGGTGTATTATTGTGATTGTCATCTGAAATTATTTTTGTAAATAATAGTACCTTACATGATAGTTTACAAAGTACTTGCATACTAATGATTACATCTCATAGTAAACTTTAATATAGCATAGCTCTTAAATACTGTCATTGCATAGCTCTTAAATACTGTCATTTTGTGCACTGCATTCATATCCGACTTCAAGGAATTTTTAAGTTTACACTTAATAGGACTTAAATTTTACATCACTGGCCTTTTCTCAACCGTTATATGATAAAAGAGAAAACTGTACAGTTGTCCTTCAAATATATTAAAATCACACATTGGAAAACCATAATTTTCAGTAGTAGTATCTTAAAAACAAAACTTCCCGAGTGGATAAGAGTTTGTTTAAAATATAGATATGGCTTCTAGTCAAAATATTGATGCTACTGTTTTCTTATGCCTCTGACGAGTCAAGTCCCTCAGCTCATCATCCCCAGTTGCCCCTCCTATAAAAG
Source organism: Myotis lucifugus (assembly GCF_000147115.1). NCBI lineage: Eukaryota > Metazoa > Chordata > Mammalia > Chiroptera > Vespertilionidae > Myotis > Myotis lucifugus. The sequence continues at coordinate 63,238,094 of NW_005871048.1, read as the reverse complement.
ACAGGAGACACGCTAATGAGTCATTCTCTCACTGGGTACCACAGAGCTGGAGAGCAGGTGAGGGAGGCAGGAGTGAGGTGGGGTGAAAGAGGAGGCTCCACTTTTCACTGTTTTACCTACTATGGCTACCTGTGAGGTTTTACTGGGATAGAAGACTCTTCTTAATTTTAATTATAATTAAAATACAATAATCAGAGAAAAAGTTTGACAGCCACTGCCATTGAATCAGGGTTCCCCTGAGGTTCTGATGCAGTAGGTCAGAGGTGAAACATAAGTATCTCCACCACCTAAAATATCCACAGATAATTTCTCATCAAAAGCTGGGAAAGACATTGAACTAAATGAGTGCTCTCTAATATCTCCTTTCCTACTTTTATGTTCAATCTATTCACAGAGTAAGAGAAGCATTAATGTCCCAAAGGATGGACGACTAGACAAAAGCAGCAGCATTAGGGGTCCCAGCCACAGAACACTCTGGTTATCATCCTTTTCTAAGGACAGACACCATCAGAGGATTGCTGGATAATGATTTCCAATTTAATATCCAGCACTGCAGCCACGAAAAGAAACATCCATGAGACACATGGCTTAAACTACTGGTAGGTCGGCCAATCCACCGATGAAGGAACAGAAATGGTATCAAATTAAAAATCTTAGTGGCTTCCTGTGACATTCCAGAGCCTGCCTGCGACCCACTTGAGACATAGTTTCAGAACTAGAACACTGTCCATTAACCCAAAGGGGTACAGGCTGGAGATCTCACACACACACAAACACACACACACACACACACACACACACACACACATACACACACACACACAACCATGCTTTGGGAAAAATTAGAAAATTTGTCCTCTAACCTTGGACAAAGTGACTTTTGACTCAATCCAGTACAGTGACAGCACACAGCACAGAATGTGAACAAACACTGGAAACCGGACACTTCGACATAAGACTTCCCACCACACTAACCAGCAATTAAGGCGTCCTTCGGCCATCGGCTGAACCAGTCAACAGTGCATCCTGAAATCAGGGCAGGGAACTTCAAAGCTCGATTTCGAAATTTCTCCCCCACCGGCGAAAAGCAGAGCACAATGTGGAGGTTCTGCCGGACCCGACTCATGAAGTACTCATACAGGTTCTCGTTGGTCGGAGGACGTCTGGGGTGTTCTCTTTTCATGACTGGTATGAGATCACTGTTAATTTCATCAACTTCATCACGAGCAAATAGGTTGGAGACCTGAAAAAAGTGCAGACATTCAAATTCAGTACAGACCTATGGAAACAGATGGAAACAGGTAGCTCGATTTGTACAATGTCTTTCTTCCATGTGTGTTCTTAAACTCGCCTTTAGGAAATTAACCAACAGCCTTCAAGTGAGATACACCACTTTTTAAAATACACGAGCGATTCTATTATTCACTACAAAGTCATAGCCTGTTCTTATAACCTCCCTCTTCTGTTTTTTCATTTTTCACTTGGAGCACTCATTGAGGTTTTAAATGGATAGCTCCACATTTTGGGGTTTTATTCTCCAAAAACCCAATAGAAAAAGCCATTCTTTATACTGATCACCTAACCCCCAATAATAGCACTTATTCAAAACTCTCATGCAAGGAAATACAGACAGCACTAAAGTTGGAGGGAATCTGAAGAAACAAAATACATGAACAATAAATGAGCGCCTACCTCACCCGATGATAAAACGTTGTTCATATATTCCAAAAATGACTCATCCTTAATCTCACTGTCCGTGAAAATAAAAGTGATTCCTTTGCCTTGCTGACCAGCTGTTCTATACAAAATTTTCAGGTCTTCCATCAGATTTGATGTGTTGTAGGATCTAAGGAAATATTGTCATTGTGTCATTAGCTAAATTATTTTGATGTGAAGGAAAGATCCTTAAAACAATGCTTTATGCCATTTAATTAAGCAAAAGAATGCTGATATTATTGCATCAGATGGGCATTTAAATGTAAGTGAATGTTACTGGTTCATTATATTTACTTACAAATATTAAACTTATTTTTAAAATTTTTCTTTCAGTTTCTAATAGCTATTCCATAGGGAGTAATAGAAGTGCAGCATCTTGGTAAAGTTTTGAGTACTTTGCTGTTTACTAAAGTCAAGAACTATTTTTTTTATTGAGGTTTAACTGCTGTATACTAATCTCAGGTATACAACATAATGATATATATATATATATATATATATATATATATATATAGTGAAATAATCACAATAAGTCTAGTTAATATCGAGTAACACATTTACTTGCAAAGACAAATTGATTTTTAAAACTCCACATTTTGTGAAGCATTATAATTAATGTTTTACAAACAAAAAAGAGATCTAGAGTGAAAAGTAAACCTGGAACAAAAATGTACTGTTTACCACAACTAAATGTCACCTGGATGTGTTTATGTTTCCTTTTGTAAATATTTTTGGTAATGATAATAGAAGAGACCAATTGGAATATATACTAAGCACCATCTGCAATGATATTTTAGAAGATACCTCACAAATTAAATCAAACTAAACTAAATCATTTCAAGCCTTCATTATATGGGATGAGGGAGATGCCCTATTATAAACAGTGGCCTCCTTATCCCTAACATAGTTATTCTCAATACATCTTTGGATCCCACATGAAAGGGTTTGCTAAGCAATCAGTACACTGTAGTAGAATAGGTAGAAACATTACAAAATATTCCGATATAAATCTTTCACTGTCAAAAGCAATACTTTGATGAAAATTAGCTTGCAATCATGAAATGTTAGAGAGGTCCCAGTACAGAGTAGCCCATTAGCACCAAAAGTGAAAATAAAAATATTCCAGCCCTGGAGACTCAGACTTACTAAATTATTATTTGAATTCTGTGTCATTAAATAAACTCTGAGTTCAGAGCACAAGAGCAAATAGCCTTCTGATTTTTTTTAAAGCTACTAAATATTTAACTTCTATACTCTGTGCTTTTTTAACCTCTATAACCTAAACCCTAGAACTAGAAGTACCACTACCATGCATCAATATTTTAAAAAAAGACTTCTAGAGAAGTGAAATCTGAGAGATTCACATTTTAAAAAACAGTCCCCCCTTAACAAATGGCCATGCTTTCCAAACCTGAGGCTCTTGCTCCTTGACCTTTGGCCACATGGCTGTGCAAAGGCTTAGCAGCAGGATGGTCTCTTGAAGACTATGAGAAAGCAAGGAGGCCTTGACACCCTTTTCATCAGTAATGGAGCATTCCCAGTATGACATGCAGAGGAAATAATTTTTCATAAAGAGGGGAGTCATAAGATTTTTTACTGTGGCAGTGGGTGCAGTGAAAGTCAAGGCAGACCAGAAACCAGTAATATTGTAATCAATTCCCAGGTAGATCTGGGATTTCCGGTAAGACATTGCCTCTTGGAGTCTCAGCTATAAAAGAGGCTAATCTACAAAGTGCTTTTAAAGATTAAAATAGCTTGTGCATGTATCTATGGACTTCCATCAATGAGACAAGTCAGCTAAATGCTTTCCCTATTGTGCCAAGCCACAGCTCTATATCAGTGTCCAATAGGCAAGACTTTCTGCTCCTATACCTAGAAATTAACCTCTAATAATTTTTAACCCAACTAAACTTCCCAAACTGGCCTGCTGCTTCTCATCTTGATTAACCCTAAAATTCTGTTTAGCATCTCTGCATTACCCCTGCTTATCTCTTCATGTTGACTTTTCTCTTCATAGTTCTCCCTGTACCACACACATATATCACATACATCTGATGACAAGCCTCCTGGGGTTCCCCATCTTGATGAGGAGCAGTACCACTTATCTAGTTTCCCAAGCCAGAACCAAGATAGACCAAATCCAAAAGCTCAACTTCCTAATGATCTCTTGAATATGTCTGTCCTCTGCTCCTTTCTCACTGCTACCACTCACTGCACTACCATCTCTTGCCTAGATCCCTGAGACAGCCCTGTACCTGTTCTGGTTTAGCTCCTTTCACCTATTTTCTGTACTGTGCATACAAATCTGACATGCTTCCCCCAGTGGTTAACTCATTAATTGTATCTTATTGCTCCAGGATAAAGTCCAAATCCACACTTTCAAAGGACTCCATTTCTCTTCCTTTCCCCACCTTATAATTGACATATATCCTTTAGACTATATACACCGTACACCCAGATATATTTAACTTCTTCCAGGGCCTCGAATGTGACTTCACATGTGCTGATTTTTTTGCCTGGAACATTCTCTACTGCCCCTCTTCTGTGAGATAATTTTGACTCATATTTAGGTCTTAGTTGAAACATGTCTTCCTCCAGGAAGCCTTTTCTAACCATCACTTAGACTAGGTTAGGAGTCCTCCCCCTGTTTCAACAACACCGGGTCTGCATTTATTTCCTTATCATAGATAGCACCTATGTATCATATATATCAATTGAGTTGCTCACCTAACTGTCCACCTTGAATTACTGTAAACTCCGTGATAACACAGGTCAGGTTTACCTTGCTTACCATGTACTCCTCAGTATCGCCAGTGCCTGACACATAGGTGGTGTTCAATTAATATTTCTGAATGTCTGAATAAGTAAATCTGTATTATTTTTCATCTATTTTTCCAGTTTATTAATATTCTTGAAATCTGAATTAACATTTAGTAGGGATAAATTTCCTCTGAGATGCACTAAAAGGAATATACATAATACCCGCATCATGCATAACATAAAGACAAAGCCAGCTATTCATCACAATGAGATGCTGAAATGTTTCAAAAGCAAATTATTAATGTGAAATCTTCACGGTTCATAACAGAAGTTGAAATGGAAAGATGATAAGTCAACAATGAAGAAGAAAAACTATTGTGATTTTTTTATGTATAAGCAAAATGCATTCTTTTTTAAAAATTTTGTTTTATTGCTTAAAGTATTACAAAGAGTATTATATATGTCTCCTAGCAAAATGCATTCTTAACTTCAGGTGGCCTCTGAGAACTGTTTATCAAATCCATTCATGGTTAATTAAAGTTAAACCTTGTTACCTTGTCAGTGTGATCTGGAAGAAAGTATAGCCAGCAATGAACGAAGCCAACCTTGTCAGGCTTTGCTTTCCCGATCCACCAACCCCAACTAAGAGGGCATTTCCCCGGGGAGTGCGAATGATGCGTGAGATCTAGAATATGGAACAGAAAAAGCATATATCATCCAACATGTAAATATTCCATTTTTTCCTACTTATTCTACATAGCATTGTGGAAGATGTACATTTCTCAGGGTCAGAACGGAGAGGGATAATGGTTGGAGGAACAAGGGCATTACTGAAATAGAACAGTGTTTAGTAATATGAACAGAGTAGGAAATGTGGGGTGTGCCTTTAGGAAACTAGAAAGAGACCAGTGTAGCTAAGTCACCAGTCAGCCCCGACTGTGGCTTGCCCTGGGTCTTCAAGAAGAGAAACAAAGAGGACTTAAAGGTTTCCTTTAGTTTGCCCAACCTACTGCAGTAGGATGGGGGGGGGGGGGATTTCAAAACATTTACCTTTGGAATACAGATCCCACAATTGATTAGAATATCCTCCATATCTGAAATATGACAGTTTAAATTGAAGAGAAGAAAATTCCCCAAATATGGCATAGATACATAATTTATTTTTAAAGAAGAAAATAAGCATAACACCCTCCTATTATTTGGCCAAGACAGTGATATCTAAGATATCTACCAAGGAGTGCCTATGGGTTCACCAACCAGAAGTCCACTCTATTTCAGTCAGTAGCCCCATTGTGATAAAAGTTCATATTTCTTTGGCTTTTACTGGTATTGAATGAACTACTTAAACCATCAGGCCTCCAATCCCACCTAGAGGGAATTCAGTGCACAATTCTCCTTGATGCATTCTTCACCTTGTATGATAATGATCTTTCCCTCCTAACTGCAGGTTAAGCCTGGGGTATTAGAGTAATACCCACTTTTCTCTAGAGAGTGGGTTGGGGCTAAGAAGGAGTCACTTCCCTGTGGCTGGGGAAGCTTCCTGGAGTAACTCGGGCTTTGCACTCTGCCAAGGTTTTGTTAAATATCCTTTCTCAGGATTCAGGAATAATCTATGTTCTATTCATACTGACTGTTCTTGGCTTTTGAATTATTTCCCCCAATTCAGTGTGAGCCCCAGGAAATGAAAACCATTTTCCTGTCTCTGTGGTGGGAATCTGTGAGATAGGGCTATATTGGAGACTTGGTTCCACTCCAAACCTATTTATCAAGCAGCTCGAGTGTGCCTGTCTCAGCAGTACTCCAGCCAGTGAATGCTGAGGTGAACAAATTGGATGCCCGCCCTCATGGAACTTATCATCCCGCAGGAAAGAGGAACACACAAAAAGATCAATCTACACAATACAGCACCTGCTGGGCGTGCAGTATTGGTGAGATGTCCTGCAATCAGGATGTGTTTCATCATAAGAAGTTGTGTGTTTTTCTGGATTACAAGCCAAGCAGAGCATGAGCCATGCAACTGGAGTGCGAGGCAGGTGCTAGATCGTAAATAATGTACACGCCAGGGCTTGAACGTTAACCAAAGACACAAAAGAGATATCACAGAACTATCTCTGTTTTAAAAGAAAATCCTTATTTTAATTAAGGAAGGCATTAAGAAATATGCTTGGTCTCACATCACATCCTGTTTTGCTAAAATTTTATCTTGAATTCTGTCTCTTGGTTTCTAACATGTCTTATAACTAGGTCACACATTTTAAGACTCACACCAGCATGACACAGACTTCGTATGTATTTTTCACAGAAAACAAGAGTGTAGAAGAGATGGTCATCCTAGAAGACTGTGAAAATTGTAGCCTTTAAGCTCAAAATCCAGTCATGAATTACTTGGCCAATTCCAGAACAGACACACTAAATGCTCTGAGAGGGAGGAAAAACACAGTCAAGGACCCTGTGCTGAGGCACCCAAGTCTTGAATGTCATGCCCAAAGTGAAGAAATGCTCACCAGTCATCATCTGTGCTGTGAAACACAGAAAAAAAGACAGTTCTAGGGAACTTCCTCAAGCATGAATCTAACATAAATAACCTCATCTTCAATTTGAGCAATTATGAAATCCCAGGCCAATCAGATTTTGTCTCCAGTAGGTACTTAGTCATGAAGTTGTCTTGATATTATTTATTCAGAAAATGTTTTTCTTTTTTTTTCTTCTTCTTCCTTTTAATCATTAAATCTGGCAGACTATCTATGCTTCCTGAAACTCATAACTCTTACTCAGCTATTAATTAGGAGCTAATTTCAAAATGTTATTTCTATTTAGCTTTGAAAGAACATTTGCATATATAATTCAGTATAGATGTCTCAGGTTCTAGAGAATTTAGTGTTTTCAAGCTAAATGCCTCATGCTGGGGAGATCTAACGCCGAACAAACTCTCTGTCTTCCTCCCTCTCCCAGACTTATTCCAGCCTCGCAGAAATGCCTTTCTCCCACTCTTCCATTTTCAGGGGGAGGGTTGACTAGATACCCTCTACAATCCTCTCCATTTCTAAGATTCAGTAATTATTAGAGAGGACAACTTATAATTATGAGATCATACCTCCTGTTTAAACCTAAGTAATGGAAGAAAGCCTTGAATTGTCTTCTAACTAAAAGGATATAGTCTAAAGAAGTAATTCACGTAAATGACATGAGAATATCAGCAACCAATTTTAAATGTCATTGTCTTCCATCACAGATAAATTAGGTCATATAAGTTATCAAGTGAATAATATATTTTATTTGCAACCTTAGAGGATCAACTGCCTGATGAATGGATACTTCAATGACTAATATGGTAAAATAGAAAGGAAACTATTTTCTTTGTAGATTTCATTCTAACAGAATTTTTATCCAACTGGAAGTCAACTGTTCATACCGTATTTTTTTATTATTATTTCTAACTGTGCTGAAATACATCTAACATAAAACTTATCATCTTAACCATTTTTAAGGGTATAGTTTAATAGCAGTAAGTACATTCACATTGTTGTGCAATCACTATCACCATCCATCTCCAAAACCATTTTTATCTTGCAAAAATGAAACTATACCATGAAACACTCCCAATTCTCCCTTCCACCCAGTCCCTGGCAACCACTTTTCTTCTTTTTGTCCCTATGAATTTGACTACCCTAGGTATCTCATTTAAGTGGAATCATTCAGTAATTGCCTTTTTGTGACTGGCTTGTTTTGCTTAACATAATGTCTTCAAAAGTTTTGCACTATTTTTTATAGTTATCTTTTGCATGATGCAAAAAGTAATCAGAATTTTTGCCTGTACTTTGAACTCAGATGTCAACCACATTGATTCTATGTAGTGAAAATATTGAGCTGGAAGCTATATAGCAGCAACAGTGAATAAAATTATCACATCACACATTTGAAGTACACATGCTCTGATGTTAAGCCTATATGTGTGACATATTGCATTCAGTTTAGAAATTAAATTGGCATCTAGCACTGAGTTTATTTTTAGACTAAAAATTCTCCTAGGAGATGAAAATGAAAGAGGAGGGGGGAATTCTGGTGTGAAACCAACAGTCTGTCACTTTGGGGAAGCACTAATGGGTGTGGCCACTGACCTTGACTAAGTGGATCATCGCATCCTCGAAGAACACCAAATCCATGCCAGCACCACGGACACTCTCATTATAGAGTTGCAGGAACATATTCAAACGCTCCTTGAGGTGATCAAAAGACTCAATTGGCTCATAAACTTTGGGCATCTCAGTATCAGCCTCTTCAGATGTTTCTCCTGGGATTGGGGAAAAAAGAATCAATTAAATGTCTTCAACTTGCTGGGCTTTCCTACTTCCTTCAATGTAAATTAGTACACTCACAACTCCATGATTTAATACTACATAACACTGATTTTTGTCTAAATGTCATATTAGGTTTTGTTATAAAAGAAAGCAACAAATACTAAAAGCATTCGGATTATTGTGATCCTATACAGTCATAGTTCTTTCCTGTCCAGAAAAGGCCAACTTCAAATAATTTTATAAATACTGAATTAAATTGCATCCATAGTTGAACATTGTCATTTCAAGGATCCTCCCAGAGATATTCACCTAAGTGTCCAAATGAAAATCAAATAAAGTAATAATGTAATGTCAATATCAGCAACAGAGGCTAAGAATTAAATTATTTTTAATAAGAATAAAAAGATCATTGCATCTGCTCAGGCAATTTTTATAATTCAGAAATTTCAGGTTAGTGGTAAGGATAGAAGTAAATTTGAGGGAATGGAGGTCGAGGGTTGAGAGAAAAAGAATAATGATTTCCTAAATAAATACACATATTGAATTATTTCACTGGGAAAATATTAAAATCAATATATTTTTCATTAGATACATATCATATACAAGCCTAACACTTTTCCAACTTTGACTATAAAGCATAATACCAAAGAAAAAGCTAAACTGAGCACATATAAATTCACTATCAGGTGACAGTAACAGGAAAAAAAAGTGACACATTCATTGAATATACTAATAACAACTTAGAAATTCACTGGGTACTAAAAAGGTGAGTGGACCCTCCAAATCTAATACTAATTATTTTCAATTGACCCTGTCCTAATATAATTTTGTATTAACCTTTTTATGACAAGGAAAAGAAGTTGATTTAACATAATCATTAACATGGCCTATTTGCAAAGCTCTAACTTATTTCAATAGTCACGTCACTGTTTCATCAATGTTCAACTCAAGCTTCAAGGAACAAAGTGCTGTGAAGTCACAAAAGATTGTTTGCCTCAAGATGCCACCCACCCTAAAAAGCATTTGTGCTTTGCTCCTTGAAAATCATAATCTAAATATGTATCTTTCTCAATTAGAGGAAATAAAATACATAAATTCTAATTACCTAGCAAATGCTCTTACCATTACTGCATTTTTGTATTTGTGTGACCTGATTTAAAATAAAATGTGTCAGCGTCTTTCTGTAGAAGGTCCCTTCCAACTGCACAGCCAGCAATAAACCTCCTTTTACACTTTTCAATCAGAAACTGGGATCACATACATCCTTATTAAATCTAGAAAGGGGCTGCCTTGTCATTTTCAATCATTTAAAAGATATACATAGCATGTGTTTAAACATGCCTTTTTAAATTTGGAAATTAACTTAAAATTCATCCTCAGTTCAGAAGAGGTCATTCAATAAAAGAAAGAAAAAATTTCTAAGGGAAAAAAATAATTGGAGCAATACTTCTTTTCGTAAGAAAAGTAAAGTATGTCTCAATTTTTCATGGAACCATAGCCACAAAAGCTTGCCTCCACATCACCCATCTCTTTCTAATTACATGCAATGGCCCTCTCAGATAGTTTGAGGTTCTTCTTTTGACTGTGAACACTCGGGAAGACCCAAATAATCATCATCATTTTTGCTGCCTTTCATTCGGCAGTGACTATGAGCCACAGATGGCCCAAGCCCTTCTGCAGACAGCATTTCATTTATTCCCCACAGTGCTCCATGATGCCTATATGAATATTTCCATTTTTATAAATGAGGAGAATGAGGTTCAGTCAAGTTCAGAGACTTGCCCAGCTAATGTGTGCCAAGTCACTTCCTCACATCTACGTCTGTGTGACAGCTGTAAGTCCCAAGTGCTCTATTTTGTCCTATCCTGTTTCCAAACTCTACCTTAATATCCAAGACTCATGTGCATAAAAAGTAGTTAAGCTCTGAACTCCAGGAGTATGCACTTACATATTCATTCTATATTTGTTGCATGCTTAGCATGGTCCCAGGCTTGTTTCAGTAAAGTTTACTGGACAAACCTATTGTCTTCAGATATCCCTTCGGGGAATTTCAAATTCTGCTTCAATAGTTTACCTGTCAATTCGGGTGCATCCCTCAAGAAATCCACAAAATAAGCGTCGGTTCCACAATCCACCAAGAGTTTTTTCTCTTCACCAAACGCCTCCTCCACCAAACTTACTAAAGCCTTATCAAACCAGGTCACGTCGTCTGACACCGTGAAACGATCAGCTATCACGCGCTTACACTCATGCTTCCAGAGCCTTAACAGTTCCTGTAGAAAGCACAGTGAAAATGTGTTACTGGTTGCCATTATGCCAGAGATGGGAATTCAAGGTCACGATATTGTAGAGTACTATCCTTACTGATTTAAGGTGCTACATTTTGAAAAGTTGGGGTTAAGATATACTTACCTTCATTTCAAATCTGTGTCATTCAAGAATATTAAACAGAAAGTAGGTTCTATTCATTTCCATTCTTTAAATGAAAAAGAAAACATCTCTAGACAAAATACTAAAATCACTCTGATCAACCAACAAACTAATATTCTATTTAAAAGTCTTATGTTTATGATAAATTAGTCTGTATTAGTCATGTAGCCAGACCATAAAATAAAATGCAGTGTATAAATAACTCTCACTTATACAGTTGAGGTATTACAAAGGTATATTTACTTAACACCATATGATGATAATTTGAGGCAAAAAAAGGAAAAAAATGGCAATCACCTAAGCTAGATAATTCAGGGCCAAAAGTTAACTGGAAGTTAAGGAAATAATGGCCCAACACACCTGTCCCTATAGCAAGCAGAACAAATGTTTGCCTAAGCTCATTGATATGAAAGACTGGTGGAAATGTCTTAACTTGGCAACATTTTGCAAGTTGGAAGGGTTTTTAAGCCATTATATTTCTAATGATAGAATGCCATTTAGTTGCCAAAATATAAAAGGAGTGTAGTGAAATATACCCAATGATTCAGTTAAAATAAAAGTTCATGATAAAAACCAATTGCTAAAACTATTTATACTGATTTAAAATAAACATCAAAAAATGGCTACTCAAAAAGTAATGCCGGAGAACTCTATTCCATCATGCCATTAATTTGTCAATAACTTTGAAGGAAAAATCAAGTTAAAATGTTCATTGCTGTTAAAATGGCTCTCACTTCTCTGTAACAAGGAGAGTTAGTTTTCACCAAAATATCTTGTCTTAGAGTCAACCAGTGCAGATTCCTACTTTGTGAGCATCTGGGTAACGTTGTTCCTTTAAATAGTCAACACACTGTGCCTAGTGACCGTGTAGTTGATATCTCAATTTTCTCTGTATTTTTATGTGCCCTAAAACCCATTTGCTTAACGACCTCTTTGGTTCCATAAAAGGCTGAAAGAGGGGCCAAGGTCACATTAGCCTGAGCACACAAGCCATGCTTTGGTTCCTTATTCAAAGGAAATTCTATAATGCTAGGAACCATTATATTCCAGTGGATGTACAAATGCTCATTTTTCTGTCAAATGAACTTTCTTTCTTCTATTCTGCCTCCATTCAATGTTAGCAATACATAATTCTTTCAATGCATTCAGTGATATGGAAAGGAAAGATCATGAATGAATAACAACAAATGTTTTCTTTTTTAATTTTGATTATTTCTAAAGATAATTACTTTTTAAGTTAAAATGTCATGTTTAAAATATGAAGACTCTTATACAATAAAATCAACAGTGATCTGTTCCATTATTTAGTTTTAAAAAAATACGGTCTGATGAGAAAAGAAAATCAATTGTTCCTTTTACTCTATTAACAGAAAATAACTATGTATACCATTTCCTTAAACATAAACCTTAAATTAATTAGAATTTTTAAGTAAAATTTTCTGACATACTGTTTCTTTATTTGTGTTCATTTAAAAACAGCAAAGAAAAAATATCCGTTCTAAAACATCTAAAAATATTGTCATAATTCCACTAAAGATTACATTACTAAGAAAATCTAGGGTGTATGGTGAATAACAATGTTGTCTGTCTTTCTTTCTTATGTATTACTTACATCTGGTTCCTTGACAACCTCTGAGGTGGTGTTCAGCATTCCCTGCCAGATCCTGGAAAGATCTCGAAGGTTAAATACGTAATGGAATTTTGCAGGGGTGGGGAGCATTTTCATCTTCGTCATCTGCCACAGTCGGCGTGTCAGGGGAACCAGTTTTGTCACTGAATCTCTCACTTCCTCTGAGAAACCCCTTTGGATACAGTAGTAGCCTGTCCCAATGACACCTGAAAGGGGAAAAGACGCATAACAGTTTGACTGACAGTTCAAATCAACTAAATTAAAATAAAAAACATTATAATGCAGAGTTTGCACAAATATAATTACACATTTTAATATACAACTACAAATTAAGGAAATTTATAGTATGTTCTCTTATCTTTAACACCTAAAAAGTAGATACAAGTTCAAGTAGGTTAGCACTCAAATACTGGAAAGTTGATTAAGAAATACTACTGCAACGCTAGCTGAACTAATTCAATATTATTAAATGGGTAACTGATAAATATATAAAGATGCCTTATAAAAGAGATAAGAAAGAGGAAGATTTCATAGCTGCTCTAAGATTTCTCCATTCTTTTGTTGCATTTTCATGCATTACAAAATATTTTAATTTACCTTATATATAAAACTTTCCAGGCCCCAAACCCCAAAGAAGATAATTAAAAATGGTAACAGTCATACTTTCTGCTCCATTTTACTTTTCCCAAGTCTAGATAATTCACATGTCATTTGGTTTTCAAACCTTTGCCCACTGCTGTAATTGAAGGCAGGCGCTGCCTATGGTGCTAAGTTGACATTTTGGTCTGCCAGAAATTAATTAGGGTAATCCTTAGGAGTTTTTTCTCAGTATCAGGTTCAGAAATACTAAATTAATACTTAAGACAAATGACATAACTTACACTCTTTTTCTGCAAAGAATAATTCCAAAATTGGTTATAAATCATTTTTATTACTCAGTTAAATAATTATGATTATCTATTGGGCTTGTGTTTCTTCAATAAAATTATTCCTGAAATACTACATATGTAATCAATCAATGATTTATTACTCTATAAATTATTCAGAAGATGAGACTATAATTAATCTCAGTGCAAAATTATTTCTGTGCAAAATTATTTCTTTGGCCAGAATCATTATATGGGTTGGTTGAAGTACCAGCTATATAAACCTTTGGCTTGATATTGTATCAATCCAGACTTCAAATTTGTGTGTCCATGAAGAAATGATCGCATTATATAAGTCCTTATATAAACAAAATACAGTACTAGAGATTGATAAGGGCAACAGATTAAGGAGCCACCCAGTGCTCCCTCTGTGTTAACCTCTATCAATATATTTCTCGTTGGAACACAAGGAATTGCTCTTCCCTCCCCAAGCCCCATCAACACTCATCTTACCAAAGATCTTGTCCATGGAAGCATCCGAGGGCAACGTGCAGTTAAATATAGAGAACTGCCTCTTGAGTCTTTGGGGTATATCATTGCGTCCACCCCCCGGATGGATCATGGCTGCCAAAAGCTGAATGTCCACAATGCTGGTAAACTCCCCAGGCTTCTCTAGGTTATAAAAACCACTCTGTTCCATCAGCTGCCGTACTATCTCGTTAGTAACCTAGGAAAGACAACTTTCAGAATTAAAATGTCACTCCTTTATCTGCTGGAACCTAACTTCTTGAATGCTTCAAATCAATGGACTTGATGGGAATTCAGGAATTATATGTTGGAAAATCAGAAAAATACTGATTCATCAAGAATAAGTCCATACTGAATTGAAGAAAGAGCACAATAAGACTCGACATACCTGGTCTCCCCACTCATTGATAATTGGCATATTCACATCATCGATAAAAACAGTCATCTTCTTTCCTGCAGGAGGGCCATATGTTGTACCCATGCGTTTATCTACATAACTCTCTATTGTCCTCTGTTAAACAAGAAAGCCAACAGAAACGCCTGTGAAAATATCCCCTAAAACGTGGTCAATTATTTTAAAAATTTAGGGACACTTGAATTGACAGGAATTACTCAGAAAAACAACCCAAACTCCCCTTAAAGCTGGAATGCAGGGTGCAAAGTGCCCAAATTATCTTGAGAGTGTTTACAACCTTTGAAAACATGATTTATTTTAGGAGTAAATAAAATTCTAATCCATGTAAATTTTTAATGCGATGGGACTCTTCAGGCCATGTCTACAAATTTACTTTTGTCTCATTATGCCTATGTTGCTGACACTCTAACCTCCACCCCCATTGTTCAAAGAGGCCAGCCTTTATAATGAGGAACAAAGGTAAACAGGGCTACTATCCAAGAAGCTTCTTAGGACTGGGCTCTGAGCTGCTCAGCCTGCTGTAGGCTGAAGACGGCTCTCCCTCCATGAGGAGGCTGCCACCTGGCCCCTGTGGCCTGACGCCATCCAGACTCACTGCTCTGGGGCAGATTCACTCTGCATCACTTCTCATCCCTTGAGACAAAATGAACAGCACTCACCCACGTCTCCTCTCTCATTTCCACCTTCTGAGCTTAGGTGGCACAGGACACTACACTGTGCTCTATAAAAACACTTCCCTAGCAATATGAAAAAGAACCTTAAAACTGATGAAACTACTAATGTAATGTTATGTGTCAATTATACTTCAACTTAAAAAAAATTGGTGGAAGGAGTGTTGAAAGGGGTAAGAGGGACCCCAGATTGTTGACTATGATGTTATCATTTCCATGGTAGTACAATGTAGTTTGTAAATTAATCAGTCATTCAAAAATGTATGCACTGATTAACCAGAGCTAGCACCGCAAAGAAATTAGAAAGGGCTTTGTGGTTCCCATGCTCTAGCCAGGGGTTGGGAACCTTTTTCCTGCAAGGGCCATTTGGATATTTATAACATCATTCTCGGGCCATACAAAATTATCAACTTAAAAATTAGCCTGCTGTATTTGGTCAGACATTTAATTAACTCAGCCCTAATGCCTTGGCAGGGCCAGACCAAATGATTTCATGGGCTTTATACGGCCCGAGAACTGGATGTTCCCCACCCCTGCTTTAGTAAATATGAAAGATTTATGGGATCTAAAGAGACACCAGAGTATATCCCACGCCTGCTTTAGAAGCTCAGTCTTAAAGACCTCATTTCAGTCCTACCACTGTACAGATCCTTGATTTTAAGTCATATTAAAGATAATGCATAAATACAGGAGAAAGTGGAGGTGTATTGACATAAAATGCATTCTCCTCCTATCCAAAAAAGCTTTCTCTTATTTCATGATGAGTAAACCAGTAAAAAATGACTTTAATATCCAAGGTACAACCAGAAAATAAGGCTATGATATAAGGAAAAATCTATGCATCTGTCCTTGGAAATGGTCACAGTTTGGTAATTTTAAATTTTAAGTTTCTATCCTCATATTAACAAATAATAAATAGCAAAAGATATGAATATTTTTCACCGGTTTTATATAGAAAGATATATAAATATATCACAACTCATTCAATTGTGAAACAAATCTCCCATGACAACAGTGCAAGAATTTTATATTCCCTGACATAGAAGCAAACTGTCTGAAGTAATGAAGTAGGCTAAATTTAGCTCTGCTTCCCAATGAATTTAAATGCATAAGGCAATTAATAATCTCCCGACACCTCCCTCTGGCACTAGAGCTTTCCAGGCATTCCCAGGTCTATTTGTGAGAACACACAGGCACATAAAGATTTTATGTCTTAAGGGGGCGGCGGGGGGCGGGGGGGCAGATTGTAAGAGCTAAAAGCCATAGGTGGACTAAGTGAGTTAATATGAAGCAATAGCCACATACCTGCACTTTCTCCCCCTTCGTTATGACCTTAATTTCTTTGAAATAGCAGGAAATTATTAGTAAGCTATATATATCATAAAAGAGCTAATTTGACAAAAACAAAGTAGGGAGAACAAATAAATAGCTTGTGAACCTGGAGTTGAGACTTCTTTCTGTTTTTAGAATTGCTGCCCATTAAATAGTTACCTAATGAATTCTGAAGTTTGCTGGGACCTCCTGAAGGCCTGAAACACAGTAATTGTGTGTTTTACTCCCCACACACCTATTTGGGAATGTGTGGGGAAACCACATACTTGGACTGGTATCTCCAACTAGACTTCCCCACTTGGATGACCCATTGCATAACAAAATCAACATATCTAAACATAAACATCTCTTATTCACCCAAAGTCTGCACCCACTCCTGTGTGCTCATTTCAGGACTAGCCCCCAACTACCTACATGCCCGAGGTCAGCTATTTGTCTTTCTCATGGGGACTAATGTCACAATCACTTAAATTGCCTCCCTAGCCTCCTCCAGTCAGTATGGAAACTTCTTTATAAGTCCTACACATGTGTGACTTATAATTTCCTGTATCCCTAAAGAATTACTGATCATTTTTGTAGTAACCTATCACCCACATTCTCCCTGATCTCTTTGACTTCTGTTCCCACCTCTCCCATTGTTTTGGTGATATAAACCATGGTCCAGTTAATGAAAATAGGTATATTAGTTTACTTAATTACTGCCTGTCTCCTCCACCAGAATGTAAGGAGGTCAACACCTTGTATCTTTCTCATCGTTGCATCCTCAGTGCCTAGAAGGGTATCTGGCCCAATGTATTTATCAGTCAACATTTGATATATACATAAAGACAGGAAACCTGGAGTCATTTTTAACTTATTTCTCTCTCTTCCATCCCTCTCCACCAACAATATCCACTCAACCTGTCAGTTCTGCTTTCTAACCACAACTTGAATGTCTCGGTGCTGTTTCCATTCCCACTTTTATTCTCCTGGTCCAGCCAACCTCCCTCCTGAGGAATTACTGCAGCCACCCCCTCTCCAGTCCCTCTGAGCGCAGCCACATCTCTTCCATCTTGTTCTCCACCTCCACAGGCAGAATGAACTCCCTAAGCGGCAATGTAACCCTAATCAATACTCCAGTGGTTCCCCGTTAGTGATTTACAGGGACCTCCATAATGCTCCCTGCTTACCATTCCAGTCTCATTTATAAATATTCTTCAGTCTCTTTGTTCCAGCCCTTCCAGATCATGATTCATTCAGATTCATTTAGCAATAAAAACAAACTATAGACTGATGCTCATCTCACAGGCTGGTTTAGTGTTCCTTATGAGAACCTTATTTACATATTCCTGGAGTAGCCATTTCTGCGCAAGAGAAATCTCTTGGGATAAGCATTAGCCAAACACAACTTCTGAAATACTGATGTAGATGACTGTTCTTCCTTAAAATGTTACTTCTCTCAACCCAGCTATTGATTTAAAAAAAAATGGAACCTGGCTGGTGTGGCTCAGCGGTTGAATACTGAGCCATGAACTAAGAGATGGTCGGTTTGATTCCCAGTCAGGACACATGCCCTGGTCGCAGGCTCCATCTCCAGTAGGGGGTATGCAGGAAGCAGCTGATTAATGTTTCTATCTCTCTATCCCTCTCCCTTCCTCTCTCTCTGAAATCAATAAAAACATATTTTTTAAAATTTTTGAAATCTCTAGCAAGTGCCTGGATTATGGAAAGTTTATACTGTTCTCTGAGAATAAACAAAAACATTTTACTTTGAAATTTGGGAATGGTAGTCAGCATGACATCATCTTTTTTTTAAATATATTTTATTGATTTTTTACAGAGAAGAAGGGAGAGGGACAGAGAGTTAGAAACATCGATGAGAGAGATCGATCAGCTGCCTCCTGCACGCCCCCCACTGGGGATGTGCCCGCAACCAAGGTACATGCCCTTGACCGGAATCGAACCTGGGACCCTTGAGTCCGCAGGCCGACGCTCTATCCACTGAGCCAAACCGGTTCGGCAGCATGGTATCATCTTAAGCAATTTATAGAACCAAACAAAAGACCCCGGTGTTGTTATCTCACACACAGATGGAAAACCAGGGTTATCCCAGTTATGACAGTGGTGCTATAAGATCTAATAGTCTCAAAGTGAATCTTTACTAATATTTACTGACCTTTAAGATAGTCTGTCTGCTACCATAATTGCCTGCCCTACTTAGGGCAAGATGTGTATCTAAAATTGAATAAAAAGCAAGCGTGGCCTTGGCACCAATGAAGCCCTTCCAGTAGAGTTGGGTTCTCCGCCTGGCCCCCTATGATTTCCAAATTCATATGTCTTGTCTAGTGTCATCATTTGTGCATGGCCCTTTTCCAGGTCCTGAACCCTAGCCATACAGGTGGCGGTTGTCGTATCTCTCACAATAAAGAGTTTATTCTCTTTATTAAAAAATCTACTGCCTAGCTTTCTGGTGGTAATGACATCCCACATTAGCATGCCCTCTGGCTAAGGATCTCCTTCATCCCTCTCCAGAAGAGAGAAGACGAAGCACAAGAAGAAGCGCCTGGTACAGAGTCCAACTCCTACTATCTGGATGTTAAATGCCCAGGATGCTGTGAAATCACCACCATCATTAGCCTTGTACAAATGGTAGTTGCAAGCAACATGAAAATATAATAGTGCATAATTACAAGGTAAAAATAAAACAAATGCATTACTAAGTATTGAATCAATTATTTGAATGTCAATGTGGATAAAGACAAGCCATTAGAAGGAAGCACAGGGGTGAGCTGGGAAAGCACCTGGAAGGCGTGGGAACCAGGTTTCTCTCTCAGGTTTTGCCCCTGACTGTGTGAACTTTCATCTCCCTCCACCTGAGTGCATTAATATTAACAGTAACACCTGACATTTGATCACGAAAAAATACTTTCACATAATCTCCCTCTGCAAAATAGTCTTCCAATTGTGTTTTGCGGAGTCAAAAGAATACTCTGCTAATGCAGGGACCCCTGCATGAAGCAAGGATGAGGCTAGAAGAGGTCACAGGAGCCCAGCTCCAATTCCACCACAGCAAATCCTGGCTCCTTGTTGTGTAGCTTAGGCTTCTGCCTACAATTGCATTTGAAAACACAGTTCTGAGTCTAGAAAAAAAAATGGAATTTCCTTCCCAGCTCTTTGAGTCTTATTTTTCTAAAAAACAAAACCTATTGATATGCAAACCATTTATAATACTGTTACATTCAAAACACTTTATGATTATTTTTAGAAGAGATAAATTCAGAATTTAGAAAATTTTCTTAAGAAACTTTCACTTTCTTCTTATCTTTCTGTATTGCTTAAATTCTGAAAGATATGTATGGATTATTTTCAAAAAAATAGAAAAATACGTTAAAACAATATCTGTTTGTGGAATAAATGAGAAGTCTCTTAAAAGACCAACTGAATTCTCTCCACCAAAGAATAGGGTGACCATATAATTTTTGCCCAAAGCACACACTTTTGATCGTGACAGGGCATGCCATTAATTATTAATCTCAGACAATGGAAGTAAACTGGACTGTCCCAGGCAAAAAGGGACATACAGCAAGTCCTTCAACTGATGAAAGATATGAGAGCGATAGCATGGTGAACACAAAGGAAACCCTGTTGAAAATAGACTGTGTGCTATCATGGCAACACAGGATGATTGAACAGTACCATTTTCTCATCTAGAATTTCAACTTGGTTTGGATCCAGATAAGTGGGAGATACTGAAACAAATGCTCGGCTCCATCAGCCCTTGTTCTGCATAAAAGGCTGAAAATTACAGTGAGAATGTTAATTACAGCAGTTTGGCTAATCGAAAGCTTCCTAAAACTAATGACTCTAACTTAATCAAAAGCTTGGATGCTTAGTAGTCAAAACAGGCACTAAACAGAGTATATGATCCTGTGATGTTTCTGAAGAGAAAACAAAAGGATTGTTGATACCACCTTCACACTGAAGGACAGGAGGGAATTGGTCTAAAGTACTTGTGAATCAGAAAATCCTGCTTCATAATTCTTCTAATGATCACACTTCAATATGGTACCATTGTTAGAAGTTTATTATATAGTTTATGAATTTGCATAAACTATATTGCATAAACTATATAAGAAACAAAGGGGTTGCTTTCTAGGTAATACATGCCTTCTTTCCAGAAAATTAATTAATATCTTATGTTAAAGAGACATATACCAAGGTTACAGGTTCAATTCCCAGAGAGCGAGGGCAGCCCAGCCTAGGCTCACCTGTTGCTTCTTCTATGCTAAGCCCTTTCTTGTTTTACTGTCCTCAGCTTTAATAAATGTTCCCTCATAGTCACCTGGACTCGTGTTGTGAAACTGTTCCTGAACAAAGTAAAGAACCCACACACTACAAGCCAGCCTAGG
Organism: Myotis lucifugus; assembly: GCF_000147115.1. Lineage (NCBI taxonomy): Eukaryota > Metazoa > Chordata > Mammalia > Chiroptera > Vespertilionidae > Myotis > Myotis lucifugus. The sequence continues at coordinate 63,217,060 of NW_005871048.1, read as the reverse complement.
CAGACCTGCCAAGGGCCAGCCAGATCTCCTTCCCAGTAACACCATCACAACACTGTGAAATGGTATTCATTTGATTGAAGGCTAGCAGTATTAAAAATGCCACCTCTAAAAGAAGAGCATTACATAGTTGGCAGTCTTATTTAGAAACTTAATCAATGGTCTTAGTTTATTGGCATTCTGCAGTCACCAATTACATTAAGTCAGAAAATGCCATGATTTAGCTATGCTCTTAATATTTTTCATTGCTCTTTGATATTTTCATTCTGACAACTAAAGAACAACAAAGTTAATCAAAAGCAAACTTCTTGGGATTTGGATCTCCTAAAAACTTCCCTTCCATTTTTAATGTATAAAATGTGTCCTTTTATTAATGCACTAGAGGCCTGATGCACAAAATTCATGCAAGAGTAGGCCTTCGCAGCCACGGCTGCCTGGATCCCTCCCTCGCAGCTGCAGCCGCGGTGGCTGCCTAGATTCCCGTGGCTGCACCCCCAGCTTTGTCCGGGAAGGATAAAGATATGAGAGGTGATTTAAGAACAATTGAAGCATGAAATGACACTTTGGATTTCCTCCCATTTCAATAGGGTCTTAGATGACTTAGGAACAGGAGAAAACAACCAACCAGCCACTGCAAACCCAGGTCATTCTTGGCAGCTTCATTGACAAAAGCAATGCAAATTCGGGGTGGGGGGTGGGGGGTTTCCTGTGACTCTTCAATGATATGATAGGGTAGCATCCTTAGTATAAAAGTCTACGATTTTATTCCTTGTTGCAATTGATAATGGGAGCTATTGTGAAATGTTAAGCCAGGGAACAACAGATAAAAGTGACAATATATGAACCGGAGATTAGAAGGAGAGTAAAAGGTAGACTGTAAAAGAATTAGACTTGAACAAAGACCAGCTGGGGATTCCTTCATGCTGCTCCCCTGGTGTGGAATCAAGAAGTGGATTATGTAGATGCAGACAGGGAGAACGAAGGAAAAAGAAAGGATGTGACAAGTATTTCCTTAGATACATTAGCTGCCCTTGATTCAAAAGAGATCCATCAAAGATACCTCCAATGGATCCAGTCTAAAGGCTAGAATAATGGTAACACCCACAGAAAAGCAGACAGTGAAACTTGAGGGTCCTAATGATTTGATTTGATTTGTGACTATAGCTTTAGAAAATCATCTTTTTCTCCCTCTCTCCACGTCATGGACCTAGACTTCCTTCCAATAATCATTAACCCCTGAGGCAGCAGAAGACAAAAGCCTCGTGACCTGACTAATGGTTACAAGGTCTGGATCTCTGTTAGACTTAAGACAACATCTTGGCCTAAGTTATGTTTCAGCTCCTGAGTCCTAGGGTGGAATGGCCCCTAGCTACTTTTCCATGAAACCAGACAGAGGGAGACCAGGGCAGACCTCAGAGCTGCCCTCCAGAGCTAAAGAAATGAGGTATCACCCTTACCTCACCTCCGGCCACTCAGTTTCTAACACAACGCAGAACCCCTAATTCACCCACCGTATCTTGCGATTTGGCCCTGCATTTCTTTGGGCCATGCATGCCGGCACAGGGACTCAAAAACTGGGGTTTGATAACAACAAGGAGAGGAAGTAGGTTTCGGTGGAGGTATAAATATTTCTTTCAGTCCACTTTAGATTTTGCAGGCTTTCCTACATAGACATTTTAAACAGGATCAAGGTCTTTGATACCTTATATAAGTTTTTTGTTTCTCCATTATTTAAGATGTTTATATGTTTTAATCTAATCAGGGAGAAATTCTACTGCAGATGAATAAGAGAGATAATGTAGGGATCTATCATGGCTGTGGGGGTGGAGAAGCAGCTCGGCGGGCACAGCAGAACGGTAGAGAGATCGGAGCCTCCAGTTTATCACAAACCTGGGCTGCTAAGCAAACCCCAAGAGCCAGTACCTGAAACATGAGTGGGGTGGTTGCAGAAGAAAAGTTCAGACTCTTGGTCATGTGACTTTCAGGATTGTATTTTGACATAAATCCTTTCATTATGACTGTCTTAGCTGTTCCTTGCTCACCGATTAACAGCACAGCCTACAATAGGGGTTGAGAAAGAAATCCAAGAAATACAATAAGATGATTGTCATGGGCTGAACTGACAGTGCCCCCTACGCTCCCCCCCCCCGAATTCATAGTTTGAAGCTCTGGCCCCTAGTACCTCAGAATGTGACTATATATGGAGAAAAGGTCTTTAAAGGGATAATTAAGTTAAAATGGGGCATTAAGGTGAGCCCTACTTCAGTCTAACTGGCATCCTTATAAGAGGAGGACATTTGGATACACAAAGAAACAGCAGGGAAGCTCGCACACAGATAAAGGCTGTGGGAGGACAGTAGGCCTCTGTGAGCCAAGGAGAGAGGCTTCAGAAAGAAAGCTAAACCTGACACATTCATCTTGGACTTCAAGCCTCCAGAACTGTGGGGGGGGGAAAAAGTATCTTGTTTAAGCCACCAGCTCTTATGTCAGCCCTAGCAAAGAAATACAATAATCCAAAGACATGGATTTCTCTTTGAAAAACAAGTCAAAATTCACCTTCTCTCATAAGAAATAATTATGAATGAGAGCTATTCAATGCTAATATTGTTATTGGAGAATAATAAAAGAAGCATACTAATCAGGGTAACATTTAGATTTGTGTTCTCAAATGACATTTTTAAATATGTAATTTTTAATAAAAGTTAAAGAGCCATACCTTGCCCTGTTTAGCGATGGTTTTAATTAGAAAGTCAGTCCTCACATTGTCAACATTCGGCACCAGGATGGAGCCATACTCTGGGGTGGTGTCAGGTGGGTACTCATATTCCTCGGTACAGGTGTTCCAGTGCATCCATTTACCTGAGGTAAACAGAACATTCACCTCGCCATAGTCACTCCTATTAATAATTTAACTGACTGTAATGAGCAGACATCCTTGACATTTCATAAAGACATCTTCCAAAAACTCCCCATAAAATAAAGATCATTGAAATCTGAGAGATCTAAATACTATTCAAGTATGTGTTAGCTGAGTCAGAATTTCCCTAGGAACTATTCCAAATTCATACTACTAAGAAATATTTCAAAGAATCCTGAAATTTTCTTTTAAATATGTAGGTTTTCAATAACATAAAGTCTGTATAAACATACAGAACACTGTGACAGTGGTATGTACATAAAATCATTTTTAAATGTTTAACCTCACAAACTTTTTCATTACTCACTTCCTTAATTGTGAGACAAAAAATATAAGCCCCTAGGATGCCATATATAAATATTGCATATATATATGCATTTCATATCTGTACTAGAGGCCTGGTGCACGAAATTTGTGCACTGGAGAGGGGGGTCCCTCAGCCTGGCCTGCACCCTCTCATATTCCGGGAGCCCTCCACAGGCCTAAGCCTGCACTCACCAGCCATGAGCCGGCTCAGGGTTTCTGGCTGAGCACACTCACCACCAGGGGACAGCTCCTGCATTGAGCATCTGCCCCCTGGTAGTCAGTGTGTGTCATAGCAACTGGTCATTCTGCAGTTCAGTCAATTTGCATATTAGCCTTTTATTATATAGGATATGTATGTACTTTATATATATGTATGCACATATAAATACTTAAAGTATAGGTATAGATATAGACGTATATAGGTACACATATTTACTAAAAATATACTTCACACTTTGTAATTTTTATATAAATTACTGATTGTATCATGAATAGCTAATATGGAACTGATTTGGGGGGGTTAAATTTGTTTTTAATTCATTAAAAGTTCAGTACACGATATTTGAAAAATAAACAATTAGCATCCTTCACACATGAGAATTTCCATTTTAATTTTACATGCAAGAGTTTTACCATATATATAAAACTGTTCTCGTGGGCTACATATAAATGGAAGCGAGCATCCTTACCATCAGATGTGACGTAATAGTCAAACATGGTGTCGTCGGTCCCGGATAGAGGCGGCAGGTCCAAGGCCAGCGCTTCCTGAGACCGCAGCCAGTGCTCCAGCCGGCGCCGACCCCCCAGCTCCAGCAGGGCCCCCACGCTCCACATCAGGGAGAAGACGTACAGCCTTTCCAGGTGCCCCGGCGTGACCTCCACACCCTGTTCCTGAACCGAAAGAACAAAATGTAATTACGTAACTCTCAAACCAAAACTTTGCTTTGATGTTGTAAGGAAAATAGCCAAGATATAAAAGGGTCAACAGTTTTCGCCCAAAACAAGAACAAGGGAAAGATGAGTACGACTGGGAAACCAGTGCAACACTGATCTAAAGGAAAACCAACCAAGCTGTTTTTCAAACCTGCAACTAAATTACAAAACCACGGCTTGCTTTATGGGGGGGGGTGGTGGAGAAAAAATATGCAGGTCCATGTTTGAGACATCTCCCCTCCCCACAGCTCTAACAAAAGCAATTTCAAATATTGCCCTCTGCACAGTGACTCGCCAATGAGAGAGAAATTCTCCAGAAAACCGAGCCACTTACCTTTGGAGGGATCAGACCTTGCAGCATGTTAATGCTCTGCATGATGACAAAGGCCTCGAGCATCTCCATCTTGTATTCTAAGTTCTGAATACTGAAGCGATACAGGGCGGGGAAAGATTTGGTGTACAGCTGCCGAAGGATTTCAGCTTCTTGAGGTGAGCGTTTTTTAAGAAAGCCCTGTCCATGTACAAATTAATGCATGAATTAGATTTATTAGCACACCAGCGACATGGTCATGGTGGAACAAAAGCTTTTAAAATATCGATTAATAACAATATCTAATGATTATACCACACTTATGATGGGCCAGGCCTTGCTATAAATTCCTTCATGTATTAACTCATTAAATGCTCCAAACAATTCTATGAAGTAAGAGTTATTATTATCCTTCTTTTACATATGAAGAAACTGGAGCCCAGGGAATTTAAGTAACATGCCCAGGATCCCATAGCTGGTAGGTGGCAAGGCCAGAATTCAAACCTGGAATCTGGCTCCAGCATCCACACAGTCACCTACTTCACTACACATATGCTCAATTCTTAAAGCCAATATGGAGAAAAAATATTCAGCTCTTGATTAAAATATGCTAGAAAAAATAAGGGGGCAATATATGGAAATAATGTTTTAAAACAAAGCAGAATACAAGATCAACAAAGGAAATCCATACCCAGATTTTGCAAAATGGAAAACAAAGATTTTCACCAATGGTTTAATTAATAACCAATGTAGAAAAATATCAAAGAATTCTCAAGAAATTAGAGAATTTAGTCATCTGTGCAACCCAATATTAGGAAAGTACATGTGATTCATAACAAAAATAGCACTTAACACAAAACAGTATTTTCTTAAGGAGAAGAAAGTTCCTTTGGCATGAAGACATCAGCTCATTCTTAAAGACTCCAAACAGAAGCAATATAATGTTGGTTCCAAATTACTCAACTCATGAAATGAAAACAAGACAGCACTTTTGAGTCGATGGGACCAAAAACATCAACCCCGGGGCCAGGAATCAGTTTGGTTCCCTGGGGCTGAGATTCCCATGAACACCCTCCCCATTACTCTGCCCTCTCATAACGCCCTCAGTGCGCCTTGCACTGCTCCCAGATTGTTGTGAGTCTTGCTTCTTCCCATTCATTTGTAGGAAGAAACTGCATTCGTTAAAAGCATATAAAAATATTACGTAGGTCTACCATTAATGTAAATGCCCAATTCAGCCTCAACATTGACAAGATATAATAGAAGCTCATTTCATAAATAACAATATTTATTAGCTAGTAGCATAAAAGTATTTTTAAAGCCTTTGTGAATTTGGGGGGAAATCGCATAAATACACTTTGACTTGGAGTATGCTGTACCTGTAGTTACCAAGCCTGGGGACAGGGGGAGGAGGGGGGGGGCGGGGGGGGGGAGGTAACCCAATCATCTGTGTTATAAGAACTGTCATTGGTGACTATTTTTGCAAAACCAGGGTTGAGAACACTTGCTCTGTATTCTTCTTAATGAATGGATAACGTATTTGTGAAATCTGAAACCTTTAGAAGAATTTTTAGTGACATAACCAATGTCAGTATCATTTTGCTATATAATCTCCTCCTTCACATCTTCATACTTTACCAGATGTAAACCCTTTCAAAACTCAAAGATGTGTAAATTCTGAAAATGCATTATTATAAGTCAGGATATACCCATACACAAACAGAAGCACAAAAATTTAATGGCAATATAAAATAAACATCTACACCATCCAAATTATGAATTCATAAGTTTTCTATCCAAATCATCTCCAAAACATGTAACTGAAAATAATCTGACTAACAATGTCAAAAAAAGTTTTACAGATGGCTTATCTAATAAGCATTCTGCCTTACACTATAGTATCTAATTATAATCTAATTATCAGTAATATACTCTAGGATATATTGGTAGTAATAAAATAATATCCCTTATCATGCATTAAAGAGAAATTATCTGAAATATTATTTCCAAGTAAAACTTAAAATATTATAATCCTGAGTCTAATAAAAATCCCTTCTATGCAATTTTAATAAATTGTCCTCTTCAAGTTAATATTCTAAGATGGCTGCTCCCAAACTTTATGCGAATGAATACCTTTTAAAAATGTCATGAATCCCCAAAGTGAAAAATTTTAATGTTATTTATTCAGTCACTGTTCAGTGGGTTATTGATTCACCTGGGCCTTGCAATTACTCCCCAACCTAAGGGTTGGAAATCACAGATCTCCCGTGATTAGAAGAGCACTGAAGAAACCTATAAGGGGCCATCACGGTTTGCATGTCCCAGAGCATTCAAGGATCTCCCATAAACGGTAGCATTAAAGTGCAATTACACCCTGCGGTCTTCAGAAAAATCAGCAGGCACTCTACCTGAACAACACTAAAGGATCTGCTTTGTCTTTACACAAAGGAAAGACTCCAATCATACCTCCAGAATAGGACTCCAATCCAGGATAGAAGAACTCATGAAAACCATTCCATTCCTTGAGACGGTAGCAGGAGAAGCATTGTCAATGTTATGAGGCTCAAAAATAATCTTGCAGTTTGGAGCCATGGGAATCCGATCACCATTGGCAAGGGTTAGAGTTTTGTTATCATCCAAAACAGAATTCAGATTTTCAATCCAGATGGCATCGACTGGACCATCAAGAACTATCCAGATATGCTCCCCTAGAATATACAAGCAAAGGTGTGTGTGGGAGGGCGGGGGGGAGCATACATACACAAATGTAGCCCCTAATGAGTCTCTTTAAACGGCAATCAAACACCTAAACTGTAATTTGTTCCTGGCTGGTGTGGTTCAGTTGGTTGAGCGTCAACCCCTGCACCAAGAGGTCACTGGTTCAATTCCAGGCCCAGGGCACATGCCTGGCTTTCAGACTCTATCCCCAGTAGGGGGGGTGCAGGAGGCAGCCAATCGATGGATGTTTCTACCTCTTCCTCTCCCTTCCTCTCTCTCTAAAATCAATAAAAACATATACTTATACATATATAATCTGAATAATTTATTAATTCAGTATAGACTTCATTTTGTATATACACAATTTTCTCTCCAAAGAAGCCCACTTCCTCCAGTGATTTTATTGGAGAATTCGGTTTTTGTTAATAGGCTGTACTTAACTAAGAACAACATTTTTAAAATACTCAGTGAAAATAGTTATGGTAAAATCACTTTATTAAATACTATCAATTTTCCTTAACAACTTTTTCTATCTTTTTTATTCTAAGATATCAGAGGAATACAGGAACATTTTTTCAAAAAGAAAATAATTCCCTTCTTAACCAAAAAATAAGGGGGAGAAGGAATGAAAGAGGTTTTAAATACACTAATCAATAGTATTTCAACATTCACAGATATTATACAGATTTATGACTTCTTAGCCTTGACTAAGATATTATATGGAGAACACAGTTTTTCTACTAATTTTAAAGAGCCACCAAGGACTTTACTTAGAAGTACATGTCAAAAATAGTATTATAATTCATCTTCTACCTTTCTTAGCTCTCAATGTTTTCCTCCAAAGAGTAGAAAATATCCCATCAGTCCAGTCGTTCGTGGCCACGTCGAGCCGACCAAACATCTGTGGGGCCGTAATCGCTTTGGGGTTCATCCTCATTTCCCGGTGTGGTTTTCCACAATCTAGACCAAGTAAATCCACATTTTACACAACTCAGGTGCACAGTGAACCGTCATTATGCAACATTGCACTAATTTGCAGTGTAGAGTCAGCAGGTGTTCAAAATATGAAAATCCAAAATTGCATTGAAAACATGTCTTAACTGAATTTCCAAGTTGTCATAATTAGCCTCATATTTTATTGGTTAAATTGCATTTGTGTTTACCTTCTGTAAAAGAAAACTGCATATTACATAAGAGGAGAAAAAGGACACCATGTTGGGATTGATGAAGAAATTAATGTAATCTGGAAATTCTTCAAATTTCACAGCTCAAAAACCTTTTGGTTTATGGTGTACTGGATTACATCTTATATATGACATACCACCTAAAAGTGGTTTCTGTATGTACATTACCAGCTTTCATTTGCTGGGATGTGTTCTTGCTCATTTGGGGGGAAAAAAAGAAAAAGCTAAACTAATATGTTGCAGGAATCAAAAACTTTCTTTTGTGGCCAACCTCAAAAAGGATATTTGAATCTTTCAAACCCTAAAACTACTCTTAAATATGCTGGATTCTATATGTAAGGACTGTGGTTGATAAGCAGAAAAGTGACAAAGTTTAAAGTATAAAACCATAAAAATAGATACTAAAATATTGCACACTGTGTGAGAGGTTGACACAGGCACACATATGGTACACATATGTGCACATTTAAAAGGGTATTACATTAAAACCTACTTAGAAAATTAGACCAGAGTTCTCTTTTTTCAAAATCACAAAATAATCAGGTAATTATTAGCAGTATTTTATGATGCTGAAGTTCAACTTAGTCACAATTCAGCTTTTGCAATAAATGATATCCATAAGACTAACAACACTTTTTCTTTATAATCTAATCACACTTTACAAAAGGCCAGCAAACTCTTGACATGTGTGAGAGAATCGTAGGTGAGGTCCAGACTTGGTCTGTTACCCATACAAGAGAAACTATCAAAAATTACTTCATTAAGGTAGAATTATATCATTTTCATTTAGAATATCATAATATTTTTTATGAAAGCACTAAGAAAAAGCATTAAGGGGAAAAAATGTTTAACTTCCAAAATGTTGGTTAAAGTAATGCCTCTAAATCAGCGGTTCTCAATCTGTGGGTCGCGACTCCTGAAAATACATCCTGCATATCAGATATTTACATTACGATTCATAGCAGTAGCAAAATTACAGTTATGAAGTAGCAACGAAAATAATTTTATGGTTGGGGGTCACCACAACATGAGGAACTATATTAAAGGGTCGAGGCATTAGGAAGGTTGAGAACCACTGCAATTCTCCCCTTAGGCAGTTCTTGAGTGTCCTGATCACTCCACTTTCATGGCCTCTGCCATAGACTAGGCACCCTTTTCTTGCTGTCACCTTCTTATGGGCACCAGACCAGCCACCTGTTCCTCAGTTTACTCTCTACTCGGCCAGCAGATGGTCTTCTACACACAGGGTTGACCACATCACTCCCCAGCTCAATGGCTTCCCATAACCTACAGCATAAAACCTAAATATTGAGTATGACTTACAAAACTCCTCATGCCACATCTACAGTACTAATTTGAAATCCCCTGGAAGCAAAGCCAGGGATAAGAACATGGGTGCTGAGAGTTGGTGGGTAGTCAGGGGAAAGAGAATGAGATGGGAAAGGAGAGGCGTCAACGTATTAAGCATAATTGGAAAGGGAGAAGGGTACATTGCTGAGCTGGTCACAGAAACAATGTCCCTCTAAAAGACACCGGGTGGAATATCTGCCATCAACTGTTCTCCCCCATTGGTTGAGGGTACGGCTGCCTCATACATTAATTCTCACCGACCCCTATTTCCAGGCTGAGCCAGTTCCATAGCTTCAAGGAAAGTCATGAAGCTGAAAAACTAGGAGAAACCTCTGGTGTTGAGGGGAGAAACTGTCCAACAGACACATCTATAGCAGGGTCAGGCCAAAGGGACAGCATTGGGCACCAATAGCATCTGCTATACCTCCTCATCTCCCCCACTTCCACCCACACACAATTACATTCTCTTCATGTCAATGGACTTCCTTGGGTATATCGTGCAGTCCCCAGTCCCTTCTTCCTGCAGAGTCTTCCTTGCGCTAAGGATGCCTCTTATCCACCTGCTACCCAGCTTTCCAACCTCAGATGCAGTAGCACCTGCTAGGTAAGCCCTCCCATAATTCCTTGGAAAAGATTCTGCTGTCCTTCACCTCTGCTCACAAAGTAATTATCCAAATTTTCCTCATAGTGATTCCAAGTTGACTGTTAAGAATCTGTGCCTGTGTCTATAACTCGTTACACTGTAAGCTCCTTGAAGACATGTCCTTTTTTTCATACCTGTTCTCCCATTTCTAGTGCAGAACCTAGAAAAACCTCCTAGTATTTTTTAATGAAAAAATAATGGGGAATAAGGGAACAAATAACATACATGGGTCTTGCACTTCTTCAGTAGAAGGTCAGCCCAATTATCTTCTCAATCTCTTGGATAATTAAAGTTTTCAGCAAGAAATAATGTTTTCCTTAAGATAACAAACGTTTGCCTACCTATTAAAACTAAGAATAGGATAATAAACAGGAGATACTAAAACCAAGCACAAGTTAACAAACAGCAAATAGTCTAATGATTAATTCAACTTTGCAAAGAGCTTTTCCAACATCAGTGGTGCCATAGGAATTATCCAAACACATTATACATAATGTATCTGTACGGTTTAATATTTAGTGCTCACTTTGTTCATGTCCTTGTACCAGGTGCACCTGTAGTTAATAGAAGGCGGTTTTATAACAACAACAAATGTATTAAGCATAATTTGAAAGGGAGAGCACATCATTTTAAAGCTATGTAAAAATCCCGACTATTAACTGCACACTGAAAACCATGTGATAAGCCCTGCAGGTGTGAGCTCCGTTTTGGTGGAGTTAGGTGCTAGCTGAGAGCATAGTCCTGTGTCCGTGTGAAAACCCAATAGATAGAACTTTGATGCACAGAATTCACTTCATTCCACAGCTGAGAAAACTGAGACTAAATCTAACGTGTGCAAGACCCTAGAATAAATACAGGCAATTCCCAGCAACTCAGTATCAGCGCACTGGGGTTCCAACCCGCACCTTTCCCTGTGGGACCTGGTATGATGGATTACCACAACCAAAGTTCTGTGAAATTTTGGAATTCAACTCTGGCACAGCTAAGGGCTGCTGATACTCTTAGGAAGAGAGTATCAATGTCCAATCAGAACCAGAGAATACAAGAATAATCATGAACATGGCAATGACCATTATCCCCAGGTGACCTCAGGCTAGGGACTTTGATGTGAGGCTTAGGGATATCTGGAAATTAAGTGCATTTGTTTAACTTCCCCAGAAAAATATCTGCTTCCAGGTGGAAAATTAGTTTATATGTATAGTTAACATATGCCGTGGGAATTTAAGTCTTGCTTGGATCAATTAGCCTATGGTAAATTGTTTTCATTATATGTCATTCTGCTTAAAGTCGGTTTCCAAGCGAGGACTTACTGCATGTGGAACCTAAAAAAGCCAAACTCACAGAAACACAGAGTGGTGATTCCTAGGAGCTGGGGGCGGGGGGTGGAAGTGGGGAGACATTAGTCAAAGATACAAACTTCCAGTTATTAGATTAACAAATTTGGGAATCTGATGTATAGCATGTGATTACAGCTAATAATATTGCATCATATACTTGAATGTTGCTAAGAGAGTAGGTCTTAAATGTTCTCACCACAAAAAAAGGAATCATAACTATGTATGTGATGGAGCTATTAGCTAATACTATGATGTTAATCATTTTGCAATTTATAAATGAATCAAATCAACACTTTGTACCCTTAAGCTTACACAATGGTATCTGTCAATTATATCTCAGTAAAGATGGAAAGAAATGTTTTCCCCCAGTAGTCCATTAATGTAATATGTTCTCTCTCAAATGTACCCAATTGTCAGTAAAGCAGCATTCTCTCCTATAAAAATATATTCATGTATCTACCTTTGTTTCCTCTTGGGGCATTCAACTGTGCCACAACTATTTAAATGTGTCCCCCAGAGCAATGCAGCTTGGCTGCCCCGTACCTGTCATGGCTTTCATCAAGGTGTGGATGCAGGTGGTTTTCCCTGCTCCGCTAGGCCCCAGGGTCATCATTCCATGCCGCACTCTCTGTGTTTCAAACAGCTGGATGACTTTCAGTTTCCAAGGAGGATGGCTGATTAAACCAGCTTCTTCCACCTGAAAACATAACAAAAACCCTACAGTGAGCCACATCAACAGCAAGCCGGGCTTACCAATGTGCTCGAAATAAGCACAGGACATGGAGTGGGGGGGGGGAGGAATGGGGAGCTACTGTTTAATAAGTATGGAGTTTCATTCTAGAAAATGAAAGAAGGTCTGGAGATGGATGGTGGTGATGTTTACACAATAATGAGACTGTACTTAAAACCATTAAACTGTCCACTTAAAATGGCGAAAATGGTAAATTTTATATTACGTATTTTATCACAATAAAAATATATATTGCATAAAAGAATATATGTACACAACAAAAAGCAGGCTGAATATAATCAAATGTTATAGCAAGCTAATAAGAAACATCTGCATTTGTCTTTGGGAATTGGATGCATTTATATTAACATTTTATTAAATGTACATCTTAAGAGCAACTGAAGAATAAAGACTCAAGTATGAAATGTATTTTAAATGTTTAATTTAAAAGATAACATTTAATTACTGGAAACATTTCTAGCACACCAGGCTGACTGAAATTCCATATAAACGTCAAGCTCTTTGTAAGTCCACTGGGTAGTTTTTACCTATCAAATACATGTATGGAAGTTACTCTGGGCCAAACTATCCTAAGTTTAATCTTCATAACAATAATATGAGATTGGTACTATGGATATCTTCATTTTACAGATAAGGAAACTGAGGCACAAAGCGATGAAGTAACTTGACCAAGATTAATATTTGTAAAGTTATGAGGTGGGGATTTGAGCTCCACAGCCCATGCTTTTAACTAGAATCCTATGCTTAAATGCACTATAAATAATACTTTTATTTTTACTTAAATAGTTTTGATTAATCATCATGTGTCACTTTACACTATGTATATACTCCATATTTTTCACATGCTACAAAGTACTAATGCAACTCACCTTACAAATTACTTTATACTTAGCTTTTTAGGTAATGCTACAGTAAGTTAGGCCATTTGATAAAGAAACCATTTGCAAAACGAATTTCATTCTTACCTGATAAAAAAAAGATTAAAACTTTTATATATTGATTTTTAAAGCAACATATCTATTTAATGCTACCATATTTCACTTTTATTACAAATATCTTCAAGGAATTTCAATGTGTTTTATAAATATGAGCTAATCACCATTTCTATGAAATTTTCCCCCCAGCTCTTCTTCCTAGGAAAGGAAATTGAGGCACAAGGTTTACATAATTCACTTCCATTCTTAGGAGACCATAAAAAGTTAAAGCTGTTCAAGTGTCATGGGAAATCCAGACACCTAATGGTATAGATACGCAGCAGACTCCCCCAGAGCCCAGGAAGGAATCACAAGTGATTGTGGGAGAAAAAGATATATCTGCGGGGCCACATGAGATCACTGCACATGACACCAACAGAGCCACACAGGCACGGGCAGGCATCAGCGAGCCCTGCCCGCCCCTGCTGGCCCATCGCATCTCATTTTGGACTCTGGTTTCCATCAGTACCAGGGCCGCTAGCAAGTGGCCACTGGACGTGAGGTTGTGCAACGGCAGGAAGAGCTCTATCCTGGGGTGCAACAGCCTCTCTTAACACTGTCGTCACATCCAACCAGGTCTTAGGCCAACAAATAGAATTTACACATTCTGAGGTTTGTTTTACTCTATTCCCTGAAAATATAATCAAGTAATCCTTGTACATGAACAGCAGAAATCGCTATTGTGCAAATTACACAGCAATTTTTATTGAAATTGAATGTATGTATTCTATATGTTACTATAGTCATTAGCAATAAATATTAAAATATACTCTGATCACATACACTCACAAAAACAGCAGTCACAGCCCCGGGTGTTGTTCTTGGAACCCACAGATTTGGGCCGCACTAGCTCCACCTGATTCCCTGAAACCCAGGTGAGACAGACTGGGTACTTGATGCCCTGTGATATGTATTACCTGTCTATCAATTGCCTCCTCCAGTTCAGGGTAGCCTGCCTTGTCCAGAAGAATATTTGGGAAGAGATCTTCAATCAAACTCAAAAATAAGGGTTCATCCTCATCGATCTCAAAAAGAAAAGAAAGGGAAATCAGACCCACGATTTTGGCATAATCATAGCAACGACCAGGTACACTGATGGTGCCTGACCCCGCCCAGATCATTTCATCATAACCATTAATAAATAAATATCACCTCCTTTGAAGTTAAGAGGTGTTTCCCATAAGTTAAAAATTATTTTTAGAAAAGGAAGGAGAGGAAAAGGAGAAAGAAGAGTAAAAATGGAAGAAAATAGAAGGAAATTAAATATTGTCTACATGACAACTTTCCTATGAAATAATCAGCTTGGGGCATTGCTACATAGTCTAAAATTTCTAACTTAAATTAAAAAGAATTTTAATGAGAGATAGTAGCAAATTCATGAATTAGAATTTGGTTTATACTTTTATTTTGAAATAAAAAATATCATTCTGTCACCTGTACATAGATCCACTGATAGTGGAAAACTGAATATCAGTCTCTACCATGAAATGAAATGTACAAAATTATTACACACTTGTAAAATTTACATACAATTTTCTGCCAGGCTCTACAGACTTTAAGGAAAGTGAGATGTTAGCTCTAAAACACAAAATGACTCAAAGTTTTTGAAAACATAACCTGTGAGGGTTTTTTTTAACCCATTTACATTCTATTGGAATAGGTATATGTTAGATTAGACATGAGTTAGTACAAAAAGAACTGAAAAGTGTAATTTGAAGTTGTGTTCTCCAGCACTTTATCTGATAATTAGGCATTTTAAATTAAGCATATTAAATAAATATTTCTTCATCTCATTTGTGCTTAGTTAGTTGAACTGATACTTAAGTGAGCGGAACTTTCCATCTGTGAATCGTACCAGTTTGGAAAGATTCATGTCTCGTAGGACGCGCATGACGATCGTGGACTCTGTATCTGTGGGGTTGGCTCTTTTTGCTGCTCCCAATGTTCTCAGGACTGACAGAATGTTGCGCAAACCAAAATCATAATGTACCTGAAAATTGTAAGGTATGCCAGGCTTATTTTCAATATGAACTTACACACGGAAGCTATTCCAATCTGACCACATAACGAATAAAATGCTGATGTGCCTTTAGAGAACATGTACAGTTAGTGGAGCAATACATTTTTATCAAGATATTTTTGACCAAATAGAGAATACCCAAGAGTCCCTTCCTGTACCATCATTAATTTAAGCCCATAGGTCAGAATTAATAGCTATATCTTGACAGGGAGAGAGGCATAAATTTCTTCTTAGAGTACACACATCCCCTTGAGCTTCTTCTTAATCAGTCATCCATAAGAATATGTCCTCATATCTCTAAAGCTAAAATCCTGAACCAGAATTAAACTGAGACCTCAGTTATGACCATCATATGCACTGATAAGTAAACAGGCAGGGGTATTAAGAAGAAAGTAGAGTAGCTACATTCCAGGATTACCTACAGGGGAGAAGAAAAAGAACAAATCAGAAGCTAAGCCCCCAGCTTTATTATTGCCTTAATATATATTTTAAAAACTCAATCATGCGCCCTAGCCGGTTTGGCTCAGTGGATAGAGCGTCGGCCTGCAGACTCAAGGGTCCCGGGTTCAATTCCAGTCAAGGGCATGTACCTTGGTTGCGGGCACATCCCCAGTGGGGAGTGTGCAGGAGGCAGCTGATCGAGTGTGCAGGAGGCAGCTAATCGATGTTTCTCTCTCATCAATGTTTCTGGCTCTCTGTCCCTCTCCCTTCCTCTCTGTAAAAAATCAATAAAATATATTTAAAAAAAACCTCAATCATGCCAAATTTTAGTACATATCTATAATAATAAAAGCATAATATGCTAATTAGATCAGACAGCCGAACATCTTTCTGGACATCCTTCCGACAAAGCCGCTGTGGCTGCAAGGGCCGAGGGCAGGCAGCCGCGGGGTGGCCGGTGGCCAGCAGCAGTGGAGGGGTAATGGGGGCAGTGCCTTCCCCTGATCAGCCTGGTCGCCTCCCACAGAAGGAGGCCAGAGTGTGGCTTAGGCCCGCCCCATGGGGAGTGGGCCTAAGCCGTCACTAGGACATCCCCTGAGGGTTCCCGGACAGTGAGAGGGGGCAGGCCAGTCTGAGGGACCCACCCAGTGCACAAATTTTCGTGCACCAGGCCTCTAGTAAAGTGAATAATTAAAAACTAATTTTCTAATCACTACAGATACTAGGGCAGTTCCTCAAAAAATTAAAAGTAGAACTATCATATTAATCAGTAATCCCATTCTGGGTATATATATCCAAAGAATTGAAAGCAAGGTCTCAAAGAACTATATATACACCCAAGTTCATAACAACACTATTCACAGTACCCAAGAGGTAGAAGCAACCCAAATACCTATCAAGTGATGAGTGGATAACGAACATGTGGTATATGCATACACCATAAGAGAGGAAGCAAATCCTGCCACATGCTACACATGAATGAGCCTTGAGGACATTATGCTTAGTAAAATAAACCAGACACCAAACGACAGAAACTGTTTGGTTTCACTTATATGAGGTATCTAAAGTAGTCAAATGCACACAAACAGAAAGTAGAATGGTGGTTACTAGAGGTGGGACAAGGGAAAGAGAGGAGTTGTTTAAAGAGTACAGAGTTTCAGTTTTGCAAGATGAAAAATTTCTGAAAATCTGCTTCACAGCTTTTTGCATATACATAACACTACTGAACTGTACACTTAAAATGGTTAAAATATCACATGATCTCACTTATATGTGGAATCTAATGGACAAAATAAACTGATGAACAAAATAGATCCAGAGTCATGGAAGCATGGAATAGAGAGAAAGGGGGGAGAGGGAAAAGATTAAACAGAGAACTTATATGCATATATGCGTAACCCATGGTCACAGACAATAGTGTTGTGAAGGCCTGGGGAGGGGGTAGGAGTGGCGAACAGGGAAGAGGGGGTCAATTGGGGGGGGGCATCTGTAATACTTTCAATAATAAAGATAAATTATATATATATATATATACACATATATATACACTCGTATAGATAGATATAGATAGATAGTTGATAGATAGATAGATAGATAGATAGATAGATAGATAGATAGATGTAGATATATATTCTGCCATTGACAATAGTAAAAAATAAAATGGTTAAGTTGGTAAGTTTAATGTTTCATGTTTTTTATCACAAACACACACAAAAATACCTATAGGAAAACAAAACACAAAACCAAAACAAGTATCTGCTAAGGTACTTGGGAGCAGTGTGCATCATTTAGTACTAATCATTTGGAAGATAAATAAATAACGGTGTAAGGGCTACAGGAGTAAGGGCAGAAAGATTGAAGTACTGAGAAGAAGAGAGCAGGAGTCAGTGATGTGGGAATTTCTCCACATAGTAAAAAATATTTCTTTTACACAGAAAAGATAAGAATGAGTGAGTAAAGTCTGTAATAAACAGAAGAAACCAAGAATGGTGGTGGCAAAAATAGGGTCAGTCTAACCAGGAAAGCTCAATAGCTAGGGTCAAAAGGCTCGGTCTGTGCTTGAACACTCGTAAAGAAAGAACTTTTGAGTGAGAATATAAATTGTAAGTAATAACAAGTAAATTCAAAAAAGTTTGGAATAGAGGCCAGAGTGAGGAGAGGAATCAAAGAGTTACATATGTTAGGGGTGTTACTCAGTTTATTTTTATGCTTATTACAATATATAATTATTCAGCATATGCTTTTAGTAATTTTTACTTATATATTCTAGAAATTTATGATATGATCCCTGCCTCCTGGTCTTTGTACCTTTGTGTGATCTTACCCCTTGAGCGTAGGCAGGACCTGTGATTTGCTTCTAACCAATAGAGAACAGCAAAGGTGACAGGTTGCATACGGTTACATGTACATGATTATGTGGTCACATTACATAAGATTAGTGATGGTTAATTTTATGTGTCAGCTTGACTCGGTCATGAAATGCTCAGCGAGCTGATTAAACATTATTTCTGGTGAGTGTTTCTGAAAGAGATTAACATTTGACTTTGTGGACTAAGTACAGTAGATGGCCCTCCCCAATGTAGGCAGGCACCATCCAACCCATTGAACACTGCAGGAACTCATTGGATTCACCCTCTTCGTCCTCTCTGCCTGACTGCTGAGTTGGGATATCTACCTCCTGCCCTCAGTAACTCCTAGTTTCTGGTCTTCAGACTGAGATTGGAATCTACACTATCAACCCTTCAAACTATACCTCCAGCCTTCCTGGGCCACCGCTTGTAGACAGCATATCATGGGACTTTCCAGCTTCCATAACTGTGTGAGGCAATGCCTTATAATAAATCTTTTATATATAGAAACATATATACCCTATTGGTTCTGCTTCTATGAAGAATCCTGACTAATATAAGATTGTAGCACTCATCTTGCTAGAGCCTCTTTCCCGTGCTGACTTGGAGAAAGCAAATGGCCATGTTGAAGAAACCCAGGTAGCAAAGAACGGCACACAGCCTGTGGGGACTGAAAGTGGCCTTCTCCAGCCAACAGCCAGAAAGAATCCCTCAAGGAAAAGAATTCTGCCAACAACATGAGTGAGTTTGGGAGTAGATCTGTCCCCAGTCAAGTATCGGATGAAACCACAGCCCCAGCCAACACCTGACTGCAGCCTTGTTTGACTTTAAACAGAGGACCCAACCAAGCTGTGCCAGGACTCCTGACCCACAGAAAGTGTGAGATAGTAAATACATATTGTTCTCCCTATAGTAATTTTGTGGACATTATGACACAGCAATAGATAACTAATACAGAAGTAATAAATGATTAATTGTGTGCCTCTTAACTCTGAAATCCCATGAAGTCAGAATCTGCTACTCCAAACAGTGCAGGAAATTGGCAAAGAAGTTAATACAGACAAATAGCAAAGCTTGGCCAAATACTTGAATGAGCTTGAAAGTGAAAAGAGTAAATGATTGAAAGGTTGCTCAAAACCAGAAGAACACATAACACATATTATGATAAATGTATAGGTGGGATAGAGAGAAAATATTAATATCTATAATCAGTCCAGATAGTACTTACTTCATTTCTATGTCATAAACATTAATTTCTTTAAATGTACTTCTTAATAAGACTATGCATACAAAATTATTTTTATAATGTACAACTTCTACTTTATATCAATAAGTTATCTGTCAACAACCCTAGCCTACAATTTTTCAAAATGAAAACATTTCACTGAATAGGAAAATGAAACTTGCATACATAGAAAAACTTCAGAATGTCACACCTGCTTAGAAAGCTGCTCTTCACATAGCTTGTAGAGCGTGAAAAACTTCCTGGCCAAAACAATGTTGTCAATGAAGCCACAGCTAGCCAACTTCACCCTTATGATAATCTGACGGTCAGGGACCATCATGGCCACGGAGCGGAAGTTAATCTTCAAGTTTTCCGGGAGTTCCTGCCGCCCAGCATAGCCAGGATTCTACACAAAATAAAACCTTAGGATGAATGATATGATCATGGGGCAAGCAGCATACATCAGTAGGACATTAAAAGATCCATTATGTACACACCACAAATCTGGAATGACAACCAGAGAATTCATTTACCTATCTCCCTCTCCTTTTCCCTGAAGAGATTAACTGGTGAGTTGTTAATATGAGCTTTAACTCCAAAGGCTTTCAACCAGGAGTGAAAGTTACAATCCCAGTTTCCATTCATGGAAAGTAGGTGACATATGACCAAGGAGATATATGAAACCTGTGACAAGAGGCAGAAATTCAGTAGAGCTTCCTTACCATGGTTAGAAAAAGTCCAAATTCAGGGTTCATAGTCACTCTATCTCCATCAGTAAAAATAAAAGATGTCTTATGCTCCTTTTTGCATGTCAAAATAATGGAAATTTGCTGGGCTGCAACTGAGAGAACTGGTAGATCGATACGGTTAAATTCATCAAAACAACCCCAGGATCCAGACTGTGCCAGTCCTTAGCAAGGAAACAGAATGGAATGGAAAATCCAATTAGTATGCAATTTTTGGAAAGCCAAGGAAAAGGACATTACGCAGCTGCCAAGACAAGCCAGACATAAGCTGGTTGCAAACATAAAGCGGAACAAACAGATCATGCATAGAGTGCCCCCAAAATAGCTCACAGTGTGGCATTTTCTCTGTAAGCACCCAACCTGCAGTGATAAAGAAGCACTATGAAAGGCCAGTGGCATTGACAGTTGATCCACTCAACACTGCTAAGATTCCGATTTTCCAAAAAGAGTTACAATGTGTAACAATGACCCTAAAATGAAGCCAATTATTGAAATATAAATCTTAACCTATTCCACCTTAACTTTAATTTCTCATCAGATAAAATAAAAGAAAAACATAACCTTCACCTTTAAAAATCCGTCCAAGCCCTCGGAAATCCATCTGGTCCGAACAATTGAAAACCACAACATACTTCCCAAGACATCGTCCCATATCCTTGGTGGTTTCTGTTTTGCCCGTTCCTGCAGGTCCAGCGGGGGCTCCTCCCATGCTCATTCCCAGAGCCTGGGCCAACGTGATGTAACACCTTGAGGGGTAGAGACAGCACTGGAACCAAAGCACTGACATCTAGAACATATTCTGAAACACCGCAGTGAAATGAAACCCGCGCAAGATTTAAAGAAGAATAAGGAGGAGGAGGAGGAGGAAGGAGGAGGAGGAGGAGGAGGAAGGAGGAAGGAGGAGGTGAAGGAGGAAGGAGGAGGTGAAGGAGGAAGGAGGAGATGAAGGAGGAAGGAGGAGGAGGAGGGGGGAGGAGGAGGAAGGAGGAGGTGAAGGAGGAAGGAGGAGGTGAAGGAGGAAGGAGGAGGTGGAGGAGGGGAAAGGAGAAAGGAGAAAGGAGGAGGTGAAGAAGAAAGAAGAAAGAAGAAAGAAGAAAGAAGAAAGAGAAAAAGAAGAAGAAGAAGAAAGAAGAAGATCCAGGCCATCATCCCCACATAACATTTCCAAAGCTGCCTTCTAAAATGCACGTATCCTATGGCTATTACATGCATTAAGGAAAAAGAAAGGGGTGGTCTATGGTCAAATAAGTTTGAAAACTCTTTAAAAGGTTAAACAGCCTTTCTCCTTTCTTATGATAATGTAATTGAGAGTATGAAAAACAGTACCCAGCAATTCCAAAACTAAGGTTGCAACTTCTTCACAAACCTACCACTCCTGAAAAATAGTATTCTAGGAAACAGATTGGGAACCATTAAAGTAGAGCAACCCCGTTTTGAATGTGAGTTCATCATTTGATGTAGTTGGGGGCCAGTGGTCACATGAGATTTAAATCACACACTACTAAATGACCACATCTTCACTCCATTTCTAGGAGCATATACTCAGGACTAAATCTCTAGGACGTGACCTCCAGAGATAAGCAAAAATCTCTCAGAGCATCTTCATATGTATGTTTACATGCATGCACACACTCTCCCCAGAACATCCTACATGTATGTGGAGCTCGTTCTATCCTTTCCCTGCTTTCCTTTCCAGTCTCTTTGCTACTTTCAAAAATGTCATCACTCATGAATGGTGATTTAGTGCCCTTCCACAGCTCCATTAGAGTTTTCTGCCTCCCCACCAGGCTGCTGTAAGCTCTCTGCTATGAGAAGTGTTTCATTTAAGTGTCATGAATGAACTAAATGAACAGAAGAAACAGTCTAAACAGGTGACAGTACTGCTACATCAAACTTTTATGTTTTGTCTAATAATAGTTGCAATCTAATAGCCCAGAGGTTCATTCTGTGAAAACAGCTGATATGCAGCTTCAGCTTCTACTTAGGCCAAATATTGATTTTTATGCACAACCACTGTGTCCAAAATTAATATTCAGTGCATCCCTGAACAGAGCATATACAAGTGGCTGATGCCACCCAGTTTAAATGAGACTAAGTGAATGACAGAGTATTAGCTGTGAAAGGACCCTCGGAGATAGCCTGGTTCATCTCACAGATGAGGAAACTGAGCCCCGGGAACTTGCACGCAGACCTAGCTGACACAGCTGGTAAATAACAGGCAGAGGGCAGAACTAAACTCCAGATGTGCAGCCCAATGTCCTCCCCACCCATCGCTTTTCACCTGCACTGGCACTCCATTGTTTTCCTGCTTAAAAAAACATCTTAATTGTCTTTGTAACCACAGGAGATGTCACAGTCCCTAAAGCAGTCCTGAAGACCCATGTGATTTGCACCTATTGACACATGGCCATTAATTCCCTTTCTTGCCTATTTTGATGTCCACAGAGGTCATTTGAACTATGCCTCTGTAAGACTGAAAGCAATAGAAGCAAAGTCTGTCTCAAACACAAACCTAAACCCCATGTGCAGACACACCTGTAAGGCTAAGAATACTGAATTTCAAAGCCTTTGGTATAAAAGAGCTTATAAACTATAAAAGGACATTAAGCAGAAATCCCCTGAGCAAATTGTCGATGGGGGTGGGGAGAGAGGTTGTGGAATCACAGAATCCTCCCATCACCTGTCTGTGAGTGGAGTTATGACAAGCCTGTCAGTGCAGCCTAAAAATTCATTCTGGTATATGAAAGCCACATCTGTGATGTGAATCATCATCTTGTCAGAATCGTCGTTAAAATAAAATCTGCACTGTTTCAGCCACTCAAAGTCTGTAGGGCTCTTGATATGCATCTGACACTGAAATGCAAAAGGTATTGGTTAAAACTGGGATGAGAACTATATATTAAATACTCACATTAGCATTCATGTATATCATAATGTGAAGTCAACTGAACTCAAAGACTACCCAACTAGGTTGGAGATGTCAACTATAACCACTATCCAACCCACTCATCTATTGATCAGCAACATAAAAGATACTTTAGAATATATGGGCATGGAAAATTCAAGAGAAACCTCTCATTGTGTCCCACAAATTAAAGATTATGATATCTTTTAATAGTAAGATATTCATTTCTTAAATTTCACCCTTAAATGTCCAATACCACAGTCCTAACCATGAAATACAGACAATGAAAATATATTTTGGTGTTCAAAGACAGAACTAAAGTCATCTCTTGTGATTATGACAAAGTACATTGTTGGTTTTATTTAAATCCAGTAAATATTTTTCCTAGGATTGGCAGAGGGCAAAAATGTCTAATGGCAGGTTATTGCTCAGCAATACGTCTGAAATTTTTAGCCAAAATTTTGAGCCACTTTAATCATTTTTCTTTGACAAATAGGAAATCTAAAATTACCCTGAACCCTTTATTTCTCAGAGAGGCAAAGAGAGTGCTTAAATATTAAGAGATTAACACACAACAGCTTGAATGTGCTGTCGTTATTTCCATTATATTAGAACCAATCTTTCATAATCTTTTTTACATAATGGAATGAGACACGATCCAGAAAATTATTATGAAAATAAGAGCTTTTTGCCTCTTATCTAATGTCCTATTTTATAGTAGAGGACAAATTTCATGTCTTTTCACATTTCCTATTTTCAAGAGCTGCTAAACTCTTTTCCACCCTGTTCTCTTTTAAAGGCAAAAATCTGCATGACACCTGAATGTCACCATCTATATTAGAAAAGACCATTTGTGGTCGATGACATAAAATGTAGCAGAACTTGTTAAAGATGTGACTTACCAAAAGCCTTAAAGAAAGTACTAACTGCTCCACTAGCAATATTACTTATCAATTCTGTATCAAGAAACTGGTCATCCTTAACTGATATCTAAAAAGTGCACAAGACAAATGAACACTTTTCAGGATGCTACATGACATTCTAGTATTTAAAATAATCACCTAACAAATTTTAAAACAAAATCTAATTTCCTCAACAACATCCTAGCAACGACTGTTGGAATATGACTGAAATTTTGGCTAAAGACTGAAAAGACAACCCGACAAACAAGCTCTCAATGTGAAGATGAGTTTTCGCGTGAATTTAACCTTTTCATTGAATTCATAATTCCAGTGGGTCAGCACAGATAGTGGCTAGTATTTGCTCTTCTGTATATGCCACAGCATTCACAGAGCACTTACCAGGTCATCAAAGATATCCCGTTGGTGCACGTGAATAGTGATCAAAGTCTCATATTTAACTCGTTCCATGGAGCTCAGATCCTTGGTTGTGAGGTCTATCAATGTGTTCAGCAGCTCCAAGAAAGACTGATTGGTTTTCTGCATGATTTTTTTATCAAACTTGGCATTTCTAAGGGCTTCTTCTGAATCCCGTGTCCATATCATCTGAATTCCTAATAATCCAACCTATGGAAATAAAAAGGACTTCATGAGTGTATATGGAATATGAATAGAATTATTCACCTGAAACTTATATAATTTTATTAACCAACTAGAGGCCTGATGCACGAAATTCATGCAAGAGTAGGCCTTCCTTCCCCTGGCTGCCGGCACCGGCTTCCCTCTGGCACCCAGGACCCAGGCTTCCCTCGGGCCGCTGGCAGGGACCCAGGCTTCCCTCACAGCCCTGGCTCCATCCAGAAGATCGTCCAGAAGGTTGTTCAGTCTAATTAGCATATTATGCTTTTATTATTATAGATGTCACTCTAATAAGTTCAATAGAAAAAATTAAAGAATTAAAAATAAAATTAAAATATAAACAGAAATTACAGTGTAGTGAATAGTTGTGATTATACAAGTATGTCACCTTTGATTACATCAACTTTATATGTTTTATCAGGACCTAGGAAAACACTATTCATATTGTTTACCTGACAATTAAGTATGCATAGCCTCACAATATATCTATAATTTTTTTCTTATAACTTTAAGTCATTTATTGTTTAAGCGATAATTCTCCCTAGCTAGATTTTAAGTTACTGGCAGGGAAAGCATGCATCTTAAACCTGCTTTTCCCAAATTAACACACAGTTTATACATAATAGATACTTGCAAGATCTTTATTTATCACAATGACTAAGAAAATATTGTTTTCTGAATTTTAATGCTGATATATACTTCTCATTTTTATGGTAAAGCATACATACACTCAGCACATTTTTATGATTTATGTACTAAAGAGATTCAGTAAGAAAAAAACTTTAAAATTAAACAAAATATATCAAATATCTCTACAACACACATATATGTATATATGTGCACATATATAACCAAATAATCTGTAATTGAAACCTTTAAGCTTATATGTATTTAGCAAATCCTTATAAAAAATCTTAATATTTGTCCAGAGTTAAATAGAAGCCAGTTGTGTCGTTTACAATAGAAAATATATGAGCTCTAAAATGACTATTCTGTGAAAAAATACTTTCCAATTTCAACACACTGACCTGAGCAGGGAAGGAAGAAAGAAATTCAATCAGTTGGAAACTTGTTTCTTGAATATTTTCAGCTGCCTGGCGAATCACAAGATGCAATGAGGACTGAGATTCCTCCAGGAGAGAATTGAGCCAAACTTCCACATTGCCCTCTGCCATCACAGGTTTATCCAATTCAATCGTCTCACCCTCTCGAGAGGAAATTGACAGAATGCGATCATAGATCTATGTTAGAAGCCAAAAAAAATAGCTATATTCATATAAAGAATATATTCCTCCATTGCCCTCGTGTCAATGTTTTCCTTCCGACAGAAGCTAAGCTACAGATTATAACATAAAAGTCAAAATGTGACATAAAATCAATTTCAAAACAGTAAAAAAGAAGTTATCCATGAAGCTAAAAGGGAATACTAAATCCATTCTAAATAGTCTATACTTGAGAGGGGAAAACTTGTTTTCTAAAAGAAATATTCAATACAAATGTAACAATCAAAAAATCTCTAGTTCCCCAAATGAAATGAAACTTCCTAAGAGATTGTCATCCACACCACGAGCTTATCAAGTTGACATTAGCAATGACCTGGCCAATATGATCAAGCAAACACCTTACAAGGTAACTCCAATCCTGTACGAAACAGTGTGCTCCTTACAGGAGCTCTTGGTTGCTCAGAATGTTTTCTCCTCCAAACCCAGCTCCTCATCTGGTCATTCCACTTCAAGTTCCATGCAGTATGGCATGATGAGGATAGCATGGTGTTTGAGGTTGTAAAATACAGATTTGAATGATGCTCTGCCATTCACTGATCAGGCAAGGTTGGAGAACACATCTCTGAGACTAAATCTCTTGCCTAAAATTAGACATTACAAATAATGCCTTCCTTCCCTATTTCACTACCAACCTTCCTGTTCATGCCAATTGGAAAAATATATATAATGCAAACTATAAAGTAAATGTGAATATGTATTGTTTTTCTTCATTAGTAAGTGGTCTCAGATTTAGAACTGAATCCTAAATATCAGCTTTAGAACTGTATTAATGAAGCCAATGAGTCTTAAATTTCAGGGCCTCTCACTTACATGAACCCATTTCAAGGTTCTAAATATAAATTGGTATTTATAATTGTATAATATTTAGGACCCACAAAACCATAATCTGCCACTGGTTGTAGACACCTTATGGCAGAAACAACAACAAAAAATCAGTGCTATTTTTTTAAAGTAATTGCTATGAGTAGTGGCTAAAGATGAGGAAATTTAAATTATCTTCAATGTACAATGAGAGTGTGAAAAGCTTCACCAAGCACCATGAAGTTCTAGTGCTTTAACTGAAGGATTTAAGCAGAACATCAGAAAGAACTTCCTAAGTTCAATCCCTTCTTTCAACCCATGAGTCCAGTAGATTTACACAAACATTGATTTAAAACCATTTCCATGTTTTCCTTTCCTCTCTGTCCACCCCCTTGGTCAAGACTTTATTGCAGCAGCTCAGCCTCTTCCATCCTGACCTTGCAGTCACTTCCGACACTGGTTTCCATGCTCCCCTCTATTCCAGCACCTACATGAGCCAGAGAATCCTTCTGAAACTCAAATCAGGTCACTGCCCTGCCCTGCATAAAAACCTCCCTTGTATCTTGTCACATTCACAATGGAGTAGAATGATATAATATGATGCACTTGGCCTTTTGGAATATGGTCCACCCTTTGCTCATCCCTTCTGGTTGTGGGTTAAATTGTTTCTCTCAGCCCCAAACTATATGTCAAAGCACTAAGCCCCAGTACTTGTGACTAGGACCTTATTTGGAAATATAATCAAGTTAAGATGAGGTCCTGGATAATGGTGGGCCCTAATCCAATCACTGGCATCCTTAGAAAGAGAAGGAAATTTAGAGACAGACACACTGGGAGAATGTCATGTGAGGACAAAGGCAGAGATTGAAGTGATGCGTCTATAAGCCAAGCAGCACCAGGGTTTCTGACCATCACCAGAAACTAGGAGAGAGGCATGGGACAGATTCTCCTCACAGCCTACTGACATCTCAGTTCAGAATCCTAGCTTCCAGAACTGTGAGAGAATAAACTTGTGTTGTTCCAATCCAGGAGAGCTTTGGGAAACGAATACACTCCCTCACACACCCACATTCCTGCCCATACCTCCACTTGCCCTTCCTTCTGACTGGACCATGTGTCTATCCCTTCTCTACCTGCTTGACTATGTTCCACTCACCTTCAAAAAATCCATTCAAACACCATCTTCTCCTGAAGGAAGCCTCCTCCCACACCCCTTCCACCCAGGTGAGGGCTCCCTGACAAGTACTTCTCTGATCCTTGTGCAAAATACCAGCACAGCAAGTCAAAAATTACCAAGAGTTTAATTTTAATGTCAAAACTTCTCTTAATGTTGTGCTGCATAAAAACGACTTCAGTACTATTTGTGATGCATTTCTCCTTGAAGCCCCAGGACTAGCAACTGCCTAGCACATAGCAAGGGGCTTGAACTTCAATGACTGGCTTTTAACTGCTTACAATGGCATCGCTGTACCACTGCACTAATTGCACGCTGGGGACGCCACCAGGGCGTGAATTCCCCGAGCTCTGTATGCTCCCACTGTCAAGACGACATCTGCCACGGCACGTGATAGCTGCTCAACAAGTGCAGACTGCATGCTGGGATGAGCAACTGGTGCCTTCTTTAATCGAATCTCTAAACAGTTAACTTGGCATGTAAAACCATGAAAGCTACATACATTACATGCTTAATCATAGTTAAACTATTTGTTATTCAAATCTACACTCTAGATACTAAAAAAATTACATAGTTCTGCAGGTAAATTGGGCTCAAAAGCTTGTATTTAGTCACCGGCTGAGGGTTAATGGCCAGGGCAGTAAGTGGAGAGCTGTTTAGTAAAGACAGCAGAGATCCTAAATATGGTCATTGCTGGCCAGTAGTTAGAGTTAGGCGAACCTTCTCATGGAACTTGACACTTTTAATGTTGTCAAACACGTTCAGCAGGTGGGCTTGTATAGTGTGCGCATCCGAGGCCTGCCCCAGAATCTCCAGAAGGGCCGGGTCTGAGACGAAGAAGAAGCGAGGAAAGCAAAGTCGTTTTTTCTCCAAATATCTAAGTAGGGAGGGAAACAATAAATGCTATAGACACACAAAGCAAGACTCTCTAGGAATAAATTAACCTGGATGGGAGGAAAGATTTTTGAAACAATCTGATTTTCCCACATATTGTCCAATGTTTTTTGTTTTGTTCTGTTACTGGTTTTGCCAATAGCATTCCATATTCTGATGGAGAAGCAATTTCTTTTTTCCAGAATTGCTTTACTTTTTACAACTATAATGTATGCATTTGACTTATTCTGAAAAATGTTATGCTTTCTTTGTAGAAAACAGAAAAAATATACACAGGATATTTTTGTTTCATTTTATTTCCAATAATAGTATTGTCAGGTAAAGGGTGTGTATCATTTGTGGAATTCTATCTATAAAAGTCCAATGAGCCCTGGCCAGTGTGGTTCAGTTGGTTGGAGCATCATCCCAAACACCGAAAAGGTCGTGGGCTTGATCCTCAGTTGGGATGCGTGCAGGAGGCAACCAATTGATGTTTCACTCTCACATCAATGTTTCTCTCTCTCCCTCTCCCTCTCCCTCTCCCTCTCCCTCTCCCTCTCCCTCTCCCTCTCTCTCTCTCTCAAAAAAATCAATAAAAAGCATGTCTTCTGGTGAGGATGAAGAGAAAAAAACAACCAATGATTCCATCACCAAAGCAGAAATAAAATCCAGCTACAAATGAAAGGGTCTTGGCTCTGTACCACCTCCAAGCATTACCAAAACCCAGTCAATGTGCCCATCATTGCCCTGATTTCAACTGCACTCTGGTTTCTATGTTTGCTTTATTTTATGGTGATTCCTTATGTTATGGATGTTTTTTCTGTTATTCTCATACCTATACCTCTGTATCTTCATGTTCTAGCACATTTTAATATAACGAATGCAGAGTTAATTGCAGTTTCTTTTTGAAATCTTACCAGAAATACTTTTTAAACATTGTCTTGTTTTTATTTCTATTCTTTCATTTTGTGTAGTATTTACTTGTCTTACTTTTTATTTATATTATTACATGTTTGTATTATTTATTTGTTTCCTGTGTAAAATTATGGGCATTATTTTCATTTCATAGAAGCCGAATTCTCCTCTTAGAGTTTTTACTGAAAGACTGCTTGGATCAGTAGCTGAGCCAGGGGCACCTTCAAGGCCTGCATGGGAACTTCCGACAGTCCATCTTCAGTCACGGGCTGGACTTCTGTTTTGTCCAGTGGGATGTCCAGGGTGAGGGTCAGAGCTAAATTCCTCAACACAAAAGAGAAGGCTTTACCTCTGAAAGAGGTAAAGCAAGGCAGGAGCTATAAGGAGAGGCTGGTGGTCAGTGAGGAAGTGGGAAGGGAAGAGCATTTCTAAAGTGATGAGAGTGGGTGAGCCTCGCTATGTGTTGTAATCTTGCTCTTCGACCCTCACAGGATAATTAGTGAAATATCCATTACAAGCTACTGTTTGGGCAATTTGGATGTGTTCACTTGAGCTTGTGAAAAAGCACAAAGTCTGGCCTCAAAGAGTGGGAAGGACAAAAGCAGAGGCTGCCCAATGAGCCTCTTCTTAAATCCTCCCTCATTTTCTTAAAGTCTTACCTTAATGCTCCATATGTTTTATTTTGTTTGCATTAACTTTTTGCATTCCTTACTTTTATGATTTTAAATATCCTAAACCTTCTTATTTATATAACTTTGACTTTTATTTTTAATAACTTACTTGCCAATTCCTAACCCTACTTGCCCTCAGACTAGCAGACATAAGACTAGTCTGATTCTGCTCAGGACTCAGGTAACATTTTCTATCCGTTTGGACTAGGATAGAAGGAAGCACATGGAATGTGACAACCAAACCAAGCTGCTGAAGTAGAGAAGACAGCTTATTCCTGATCTTTGAAGACCCTTCATTCATGCAGATCCTTATCAGCATAGGAGGGAGGGTGTTGTTTTTCTGTAAACATTAGTACTCAAATATTTATACTGGCCCTACATATGTTGGCTCATAACCTCTTCGTGGCAACAGATCCAAAAGCCAAGGGGAGCTCAGTAAAAAACTATAATTTTAGAGTAGGCTTTTCTCTAAGGAGTTATAAAATAATGGCAAAATATCAAGTGATATTTTAAGTATCTCCATAATAAAAAGAAATAGAAAGAAAAAAATTTAGAGTTTGTGTGTGTCACCTTGGTTCTGTTTCTCTAGAGAACTCTGACCAATGCAATAATCAATAGTTTACCCAAAGTTTTTAAGAAGGTTGTCTGGATACATTCTAAGGAGACTAACAGTTTAGAAGAAGAGATATTTAAAAGCATGTGTATTTCAGTTGTAAGCCCTGGAAATGAAATGTACAGCATGGTAACTATATTTAGTAATATGTATTGTGTACTTGAAAGCTTCTAAAAGTAGATCTTAAAAGTTCTCATTATAAGAAAGAAAAATTATAACTATGTGTTGTGATGGATGTTTGCTATAGTTATTGTGGTGATCATTTTGCAATATATATAGGTATCTAATCATTATGCTGTACACCTGAAACTAATATAATGTTATATGTCAACTAGAGGCCCAGTGCATGAGATTCGTGCACTCGGTGGGTGGGGGAGCCTCAGCCTGGCCTGCACCCTCTTGCAGTCCAGGAGCCCTTAGGGGCTGTCCAACTGACAGCTTTTCCCACCACTACCACTGTGCTCACCAGCCAGCTGTGAGCCCAGCTCAGGGCTTCTGGCTGAGCAGAGCTCACCCTGTGGAAGCGCACTGACCACCAAGGGGAAGCTCCTGCGTTGAGCGTCTGCTCCCTGGTGGTCAGTGCACATCATAGTGACCAGTCGGTCCATCGTTCGATCAATTTGCATATTAGCCTTTTATTATATAGGATTACCTCAAGAAATAAATAAATAAACGCACGCACATGTAGATAACTGTTTTTACAATATTCTTATTTAACATTTTTCTACTTGCATAATTTTATATTGACTCACCAAAGGGGAAAAAATGAAAAATATTTATTACTCTTAAATTTCACTCAGCCATCACATACATAAGAGTGTGTGTGGCTGTGCACACCGATCTTGTTTCTGTATAATTTCGACTATTTGTGTACACTACAAACTGTTCAAATTGTTCTTGGTTAACTATAATGAAATGTTTTGGTTCTTCAGATATTTATACAAGAAGGATATCAGAAAAATAGGTGTATTAATTTTTAAAAGCAAGGACTTTATGTGAATGTTTGCAAGATCTGGTCCCAGTAATGGAAGTTGCCTTAAATCTTGTCATCCCAACATCAGGACAAATCTAGCAAATGCTCGGAGAGACTGTAAGGCTCCAGACTATCAGTTTTATCTGTGCAATGTCAGATATGAATTAGGTCTCAGCAAAAGAAAGCTGACTTGGCTAATTCTGTCTAATCTCTCTGGACCCCGCCCTCTCTAGGATGCTAAGGGAGCTTCACAGAGCAGAGAACTTACCCAGTAAGGGATTTCTGGCATATTTCCAACTGGTCCAGCAAGTGTGGTAATAGCTGCCCCATGGTTTCATCTCCGACACAACACTGAACCACGTTTGGCATTTCGTGCGCCCGATTCATGATCTTCACCCAAGACTTATCTATATTGGAAAAGCGCTTGGCTTCCTATGAGAATGAGGTGACAGAGCACATTGGACACGTCTGTAATCTCAAGGACAGAGCATCTCACATACCTCCCGCCAAAGCCAGATTTCTGACCAGTCTGGATACCCCAGCTATCCATCACCAACATGTCACACAGGAATTCTCCTCGGGCCTTTTGCACCTACCACCCCCTTTCTTAAATAAGAAGCCTTAGCTCATCCCTGGTACCCCATTATGGTAACTAAAAACAGGGAACCAATACAAAAGTAATAATACCATCTGAGACAATCCGAAAGGAAAGGACATTCCCACTGTTTCTACCAGTTATCTCTAAATGAAGAGAATTTTAAGCTTTTCAGGTTTTCTGCATTGAATTGCTTGTGTAATTAGAAAATAAAATAATCATTTAGAAATAACATACAATATTAATTTTATTATAATGATAATATTGTAAAACAATTTTCAGGAAAAAATGCAAAATGGGCAGATTTTTTTGAGAGTAGGAATAATTTTTATTTTCATCATTAAGACTTTCTGTATTGCCCTAACCAGTTTGGCTCAGTGGCTAGAGCATCAGCCTGTGGACTGAAGGGTCCCAGGTTCGATCCCGGTCAAGGGCATGTACCTTGGTTATGGGCACATGCCTAGTAGGGAGTGTGCAGGAGGCAGCTGATACATGTTTCTCTCTCATCAATGTTTCTAACTCTCTATCCTTCTCCCTTACTTTTGTAAAATATAAATAAAATATATTTTTTAAAAAAAGACTTTCTGTATTTTTTCAATGAGCATGTACCATCAAATATGAGAGCAGGAAACCCCATGTAGCTCCTTCAATGTTGTATGTGCAAATTTCCATTATTAAGTCCAATTTGAGATTTGTCTCCACCCATCAAAAAGAAAAGCATGACCAAATATGAAAGCAAAAATAAATAAATACTTAAAATTTTAGAGTAGGGTTGCATTCACTGGTAGCCAAAAAAATCAGCTAACAGGTATGTCCTCTATAATTAAACTAAAAATGAACCAAAGAGATAGCTAGAACACCTAAGTAAAGAGAACACTCAACATAATCATGCCTCTAAAATTCAAATATATTGTTAAAATGTTATGATTTTGCAAACAACTTAAGGTAATTGAATAAGAATCCTTGCGATTTGGTAAAAATGGTTTTTTTTAAGTACCTCAAAATACACTCCATATCTACCTAGTGAGATGATTACAATTTGATGAGCAAAACACTCCACACTTGAGAAGAAGGCCTTTTTGTTTGAGAGCTTTTTTCCCACAGATTTCCACCCCTCAATTTTACAGTTCAGATATAATTGGGTATATTGTATAGTGGGAGTGATTTTAATCTGTCAGTAGTAGAGGAACAAATTATCCTACCATTGTCAAGATAACTACTCCATAATTCTACCCTGTTCCAAATTCTACCTTCAAATTATCTCAAGAAGTATGTCAATTAGGTAGGCACTCATTCTTTGTTTGTTTTAACCCTCAATTTCCTATAAAACCTCTCAGCTTCGAAGTGTTCTTACTCTGATTGTCATGCCCCTTCTTTCCCTTAATTTCTCTCTCT
Source organism: Myotis lucifugus (assembly GCF_000147115.1). NCBI lineage: Eukaryota > Metazoa > Chordata > Mammalia > Chiroptera > Vespertilionidae > Myotis > Myotis lucifugus. The sequence goes on along the minus strand of NW_005871048.1, from coordinate 63,183,124 downwards.
CTTTGAAAAACAGATCAGTAGCAACCACACACAAAAATGGGGAGGGGGCAGGAACATAAATTGAATTACGTTGTTTTTAAAAAAAAATGATTAGTTCTCTAAGTTAAACACCTGATGAAATCATAAAGAAAATTCTAAAACCTTGGGAAGCTGCTTGGCAATATCTCCTCCCACAAAGACGGCCTCTAAGTAAATCCACAGGTTCTGCACCAGCATCCAGTTCTCGATGATGTCTGTCGAGTTGGAAAGTAACTGCACCCATTTCTGAATCTGGGCTTTGAACGGCATATTGTACCTGAAATGGGAAATATATCCAGCATTTAGGGTTCGGTGTTTTATGCTTTAATTTTATTGTTGTTGCTTTCAAAAATTAAAGAGGTTTTTAAAAACCCTAATTGTTACTGATTTCTTTACAACTGTATGTTGCTGGCTTTTAAAATGATGCTGCCAAGTGATTAATTCACCACCATGTATTGGACATTGTTAGACTAACATTTTCCCTTTTGATCCAGAGCATAGAGAGGTGGGAGACACGTCCCCTGAGGAGCAGGGCAGGCATGAGACTGGACTCCACCCAGCTGCCACCGTATAATTCTGGTCATTGTTGCTACCACCAAGAGTAATAGGCTCGCTGCTGAGCTTCTGTGTCTTTTCCATGGTGTCCCTGGTGTTCCTCACACAAATCCACATTTGATGCCATTGGTAAGCAAAGTTTCTCCATCCCTAATTTTTATTTCATTTATATGCGTGCCTTTTCTATCACCCTAGGTTGTGTCATCTTCCATCTATCCCTCATTCTGGTTGGGTATGAGTATTAACCAAATTTGTTAAATCTCACCAAATCCTAAGTAGTTCAGACTCTATGTTACCAAAGGTCTAAATCTCTAAGACCCGATTCTATATTCTATAGCATTCATTTCAAATACTTAGATGTACCCAGTAAGTGGAAAGAATAAGCATTTTAAGTAGTTATTACTCCCTACATTAAAATTATTGATACATATATACACAGAGAAAAGAGTAGCATTTTAAAGATAGAATAACAATAATCACATCTCGTTGGTATCCACATTCTACACAATTACCATATATTTGAGAAGATGCTAGTGGACAAAAGTTATTTCAGAAAGAGTAAAGGGAAGTAGTAGCCCAAGGAAATGCCAGTTTAAGAATCTATGGCTTGCAAAGCCAAAGCGTGTCGGCCTTGCTGTTACTGCCAGATAGAAGTGTTAGACTGGCATTAGTCTGTACTGTTTTACTTTTCTTTGAGAATTAAATTCACTCAGTATCCTGATCATTAAAGTATGTGCACTTCTAGTCCATAAAAATGTGGGCAAAATGGTTTTCTGGGCCGAATGATTAGTTTGAAATTCAGAATAATCCTTCCCCCACCCCGGACTGTAGAGCCTGCTGAGCTGCTGGCTGTGCAGTGAGGCTTGTCAGCAACAAGGCTGAAATGTTCACAGATCCAAGAGGCTGACTGCATGTTGCGGATTGTATCTATTGATATTCTACTCTCCTGGACCATTAGTCCAATGGATGGTCTCACACACAATCTACAAATAGAGGACAACGAAATAAAAACAGTATCATACATGCTGTGCCAAAAGCTAAAATTAAAGCCAGTTTTGTTAATATTGAATAAATTGTAAGAGGGGTATTGTTGCATTTTTACCATAAGCATTCGTTTCCCTTGAAATGCTTGGTCTTATGGTTCTCAAACCTCAGGAAAGAAAGATGGAGGTGTTCCTACCTATTGCTCAGTAGGGAGCCCAGCAACATCAAGCTGTCCTCCATGCTGGCGATGATTTCCGAGGTGCTGTCTCCTCGCAGGAGGAGTTCTCCGCGAGTTTTAAAGCTGCCAAATGTGAAGGTTTTGCTGTCCCATTCGTTCACCACTTGCTTCAGCTTTTGCTCAATGTCTCTCTCTTTCACGGCACCGATGCAGATGTCCTAGAAAGTTGCAAGCCCTCCCTTTATCACATGAACGTCACGCATGCTTCCCAAATAGTCTAGGTCCCATAGAGGGCCTATCTTCACCTTTTGTTTCACATGTATCTATAAATACTCATGTTCCCAAATCTAGTAAATGAATAAGTTCTGCAGAGGTTGTGCACAGCATAGTGATTGTAGTGAACAATACTGTATTATAAACATTAAACTTGCTAAGAGACTAGATCTAACTACACGATAAAAGAGGTGTTCTAATGCTGCAATATAATTGCAATATACATGTATATCAAATCAATATGTTGTACAACTTAAACTTACACGAAGCTATATGTCAGTTATAACAAAATTTTTAAATTGGGATCAACAATATGAAATAACCTTTTAAATGTTGAAACTTTCATCAGACTCAAAATTTAATGTTTCTATGATTAAGTCAAATCAGTGCAATACTAGAGGAGGGTATTAGCAGGATTCTGATTTCCTCCCCACTCTGATCACTTTCCCAGTCTCCTCTGCAGCCTTCTCCTCTGCTGGACCAGTAATCCAGCCCTGCCTTTGCTCTTTTCTGGTCTCATGTTCCAGATGAGTGGAGCTCATCTGTGCCCATGTAGTCAGTAAGCTTTTGTATCTCCAAGTGAGACCTACATCCAAGTTTCCTACTGGGTTTCTCTGCTTAACTACATAAGGGAGCACCAAGCACAATTTGTGAAATACCAAACTCATGCCCAAAATCAAGTGGACAGTCTTTGTACCTGTCACTCAACCTGATTCCCTTCTAAGATTCCCTGTCCCAGTGATAAGTCCCATAATCCATCTAGATCTCTCAGGAAATCTAGACCTCATCCTTAGTCCCTCCACCTTGTATCTCCTACCATGTTCCCTCCATCACCAAATTCTACCCAATTTTACCACCTACAGATCTCTTCATCTTTTCTCCCCTCTCCAACTTAACTATCTGCCCACTCATCCAACACACCACTGAATCTTGCCTCAGATATTCTTATAAGCTCCCAATTGGTTTGCCCATCACCTCCCTTGCTATCCTCCCATCCTTTATCCACACAGCTAGCAGAGTGAACTTCACAAAATGAAAATCTAACCATGGCATCCCCTGCTCAAAGTACATATTCCAGATGGCTCCTCACTACTCCAAAGCCTAAAATCCATAACATGTTCTAGCCCACTGCGCCTGCCCTTTCTCAGCTATCTCCTCTCCCCCCTATCCCCATACCCCAGCCATTCTGGCCTTCTAATGGTCCCCCAAACACAGCTCAGATCCTTCACACATGCTTTTCTGCCTGGCATTGCCTTTTTTGTACTTTCCAACCCTCTTTGCACTTTCCAAGTCCCTCACCCCCACCACACAAGCACACTCCCTTTATCCAGCCAGTCAGATGCATCCAACCCACCCTCCTCTACCTTCATCACCCTTCCCTCACCTCCCAGACAGGTCAGCCCCTTCACTGAAGGAACTCCACAGAACATCATACTTTTCCTTCAATGGTATTTACTTTTCCTTCAACGGTATTTACCACAGCTTGTAACTGTATCCTTATTTGAATAAACATTTCATTAAACAAATTAATTGATTACCTCACATCCCTAGCACTAAGCACAAAACTTATCACAGCAACATTTGCTGAAGGAATTATGTGGATGCCAGGAAAATGGTCTTAATTGTCTTGGCATGGTGTCCGGATGCAACATTCCACAATGCAGGACTACTATCAAATAAATCCCGTGAGAGCTTCCAATCTCCCACCATGCATGCTACCTGCTGTACCTCTATTTCCTCTTTGTATTTCAGAAGAGGTGCCTCCATGATGTTCCTTAACTTAAAAGTTTCATTCCCCACATCCAGACTATGCCCAGTGAGAGCAGTTATCCTTGCCCAGTGCCTGTCCATCATGGCCTTGCTGGCCATGTGTTCCAGCAGGGGGCAGCACTCGCTGAAATCATCAATGGTCTTCTTCAGATCCAGAAAAGCCTGCCAGTCCTTTGCCGCCCGGGGCAGCTTCCGACATCTGCAAAGGGGAGGCAACAGGAAAGTTCATTCGCCTCTGAGCCCAGAAGTCTCCAGTCCAGGACTGTCTGCCAGCATCTCTATCAAAACTAGTCACTTCAAATATCACATTTTTAAGTCTCAGAAGTCAGAGGATATCGATTAGTCACATTTATATGATAAAAATTACTCCTCCCAGTCAGGAAAAAAATTTCAATCCCCCATAACAACTAACTAGATAAAAGGCATTATTTTAAAGGATAGAGGTACCTCCAGATTCAATTCAATTCTACAAACATTTCTTGAAACCCTATCAAGTAAAAAACACAGCAGAGAGTAACAGACTGTCAGACAAAAAATTACAACCAATGACCCTCCATTTTCTTTGGGTTCAATACTTAACAGGACCTAGAAAAACCATGGGCTCTTGCTTTTATACCAGGAAATCATCTTACTAAACCCTGAATGTTCAATAAGTATAATATAAATAGAGATCAGCTCCAAGCTGCAGAAGAGCCTCTGACAAGATTCATCTAGGTTTAAAGGGTGTACTTGTCTCCCTGTGTACACACAAGGGACAATTAATAAATGTCATTTGACAAGGGTGATGTCTAGCAGACAACTGCAATGCAGCGTGCCGTGCTTTCAAAACATCTGGAGGGAGAAGAGAACTTGACAGCCAATCAAATAAGAAAGCATTTGAGGTTCAATAGTTCTGAGCATGCTAAACACTGAACTCCTCACCTGTTCTGGAACTCTAAAAGTTCATTGTTGATTTTTTCAACATTTACTTCTGACCAGAGAATATCGTGGTAGCTATTTACAGCTTCTATAACGCTGTTGTACAGAGTGTATATTTTCTGGAGAAGATTTAGTTGCTTCTTTATTTCGAGAAGCTGAGGATACTGGGTAACTGGCAGACCAAAAAGCTCCTCTCCCCCAGTATAGGTGATGTACTTCCGGTAGATATTATCAAATTGATTCTAATAAAAACACAAGTGAAAATGTATCAAAATAATTTACACATGAACAAGCATGTAAATTTAAAAAAAGACTGGCAAATCTCAATATATGATCTCTGAGCACATATACAGAGAAATATCAAATGAATGTAATTAATTACATAGAAACCAACTCTACCTGTAACCATACCAAATCATATTTTTTAAATGTAAGTCCATACCATTTTACACAATAAACTTTTCTATGTCAATAGAGAGGGAAAAGGGAGTGTTTAAAACACATTAAGGTTTTGGTTGTTTAGAAACTAAACAGGTTTAGTAGAAACTAAAAAGGTTACCTGAAACATGATAAGCCTATCACTGGCTTCCTGGGGTTTCAAGCCGCTAGCCATTGGGCCATTCTGAAACAAACAGTTAAGATAAATATAAAATAGAATGAAGTGTTTGCATATAAATTCCATGAGCTCAAAGTATTTGAACATCAAAGTTCGTGTTCATGCATGTCATATACATGACTGGAACCAATTTTTATTTTAAAAGGTCTCGGGAAAGTAACTCATTTGGAAATATTTTCAAGTCTAACTCCAAGTTACTGATGCAACTTCCATATGTCAAGAAATTCTGAAAATAAAAATCTGCACTATTCATTTCTTAGGTGTCAAGGCACAGACTAATAACTGCTCCATAAAAAGCACATATAATATCTGGGTTTTTCGTTGTTGTTGTTTTAATTTTTTAATATTTTTTGTTGATTTCAGAGAGAGAGGGAGAGGGAGAGGGGGATAGAAACATCAATGATGAGAGAGAATCATTGATCGGCTGCCTCCTGCATGCCCCCTATGGGGTTTGAGCTCACAACCCAGGCATGTGTCCTGACCAAGAATCAAACCGTGACCTCCTGGTTCATAGGTTGATGCTCAACCACTGAGCCACACCAGCCGGGCTAATGTCTGGTTTTGAACTAAAGCACTAATGCCAAAAAACTCACAGATTTAACCATTCTAACATCTATGCATAAAGTAACCTATAATCTTAACATTCCAATCAGGTTTTCTCACATTAAAGCACCTTAAATATGTGGATTTCTGTGCTTCTTCTCCCATGAAGCTAGTGCAGGGGTCCAATTCCCTAACTTTGTTAACTTTGTAGTTTGGTGTGCTAGTAGTTAATAGGAACAAATGCTACCCTATGCTCTACATATTTCTCTTCCATAGCATATTGTACTGTAGTCGGCTAAAATGGGTCTCATTACGCATCATACTCCCAGCAGAAGGTTCTACACTAAAACTCATATATGTATGAGAAAATATGGACTCCATCTGCCTTGTCCATTTTTGTGTCTTCAGCACCAAGGGCAGTGCCTGGCACATTCTGGGTGCTCTACAGCACTTGTGGAACTAATGAATGCTGTGGGGAGGGGAACCATTTTAACTATACGTAACTTGTTTTTGTCTATGCAAGTTTAGAAAGCTATCAAACAACTTCAGTCACAGTCCAATGACATAATATAAATAGCACTTTTTATGGTATTTTTTTTCTTTCTTTATTGATTAAGGTATTACATATGTGTCCTTATTTCCCCATTCCCCCCCCACCCCACCCCTGCTCATGCCCTCACCCCCCTGGTGTCTGTGTCCAATAAATAGCACTTCTAAATTTCCCATTTCCTATTAAAATAATTCTAATGAACTATAAGAGAAAAAAATTGTGGATGGGAAATAAAGGCCTGTGCTCTCATGAAAATAAAATTCCCATTCCCAGGGAATTTCATTAAATTTTACACAATCTTTAAACAACTACATTTTACATCCATGCACTCATATTCCCAATTACTAGGTATGCATGCAAAAGTGGGACAGTGAAGAAGGCTGATAAAAAAAAATAGATTCATCTGAAAAGTGGTGTTGAGAGCTCTATGGACACTCTGGATTGCAAGAAAGATAAACAAGTAGGTCCTAGAGCAAATTAAGCCTGAAACATCACTCGCGGCAAACATGACAAGACTGAAGCTGTCCTACTTTGGGCACATCATGAGAAGGCAGGGTTCTTTGGAAAAGACAATCATGCTGGGTAAACTGGGAGGCAGAGGGAAAAGAGCAAGACCAAATAGGAGGTGATTGACAACATGAAAGAAACCACAGGCATGTGTCTACAGGAGCTGAGCAGGGCTGTTGAAGACAGAACATTGCAGACATCACTCATTCATAGGGTGATCAGGAGTCAGAGCCAACTCAACAGCATGTCACACACACACACACACACACACACACACACACACCTGCATGCTCTATTCACTCTTCCCCAAAAATACACAAAGAGAAGGCTAGTGTCATACCAAATCATAGTCCAAATAGAACTGCTGACAGTCTTGGAAGAAGACCTCCACAGTACTAATAAGCTCTTTCCTGAAACCAGGCTGCAGTGAGGCTAGTTCATTCTGAACTTCACTGGCACGTGCCAGAAGCTTCTCCCAGGCATAATGCAGAGTATCAACTTTGTCCATCTCCTCCTTTGCTATCAGAAGCCCATATTTGTTAAGTAGGGCATAGGATTCCTACACAAAAGAAGAAAAATTTAATTCCTATCAATCAGGTACATATGTCTACACACAGTCACTCATTAAGCATTTAGAACAGAAAAGATCAGCATGATCGGGACCCGCCCATAGAGTTCTGGTCACTCTATTTGCAAACGGTAAAAGCTTAAGTGAGCAACTGAGCCCTTTAATTTCATTTCCTGATTTGCAAAATGGGAAAATTCCCTGGCTGCTTCACAGGGATTTCTGTGAATATCAAAAAAATATATCATTTTAATGCAATTTGAAAACTAAAATCATTGTACAAATTACAGGTAACTGTGCTGTATTTCACTTGCTAGTGAGATGCACAAGGTGTTCTTGAATCAGAGCCTGGTCATTGCCCTCAGGATGTAAATTCCTGGATGACTCTCTTTGCCAGAAGATTAAAATGAAGCAAAGGTAGATTTTCATGAGAAAAAAATTTCCCTAACTATCCCTGGCCCCTTCCTACCATGACTCCTCCCCATAGAGGTAGGAAGGATATATCACCATTGATTTTCAAAAAGACTGTTGCTTTGGGCAAGCATAGCCCCGTGCCTCTCTCCCCCTTCCCTCTTTCTTCTTTTTGGCATACCTCTGATCGGCACCCCAACCAATAAAATGGAGCAGGTTACAGAGGCCTACAGCTGCCCAACGCTGCCTCTGATGGATGAGTGAGTCCAATTCTGGGATTTAGTATTCATAAGCCCTGGTGTGTGTAGAGTGGGGGTGGCGGGTGTAATGGGAATATGAGAGTTGTACACTAGATCATGTCTTCCAAATAAGTTCTAGCCATAATAACGATTGTACTTTGATCTTGACTACTTGACTATAGTTTTGTCTTAACTCTCAGGTGGAGAAAACAAGGTTGTCTGTTACTGGGCCTCCTCTTCACACCCCAGGGACGCCCCTGGTCCTACACAAAGCAGGGAACATCTTTGCCTTGATGTTCCCATTCCCAAGAAGAGCAGAGCAGATCACGTGATTTCCCAACACAGCAGAAGTGCAAATGTGCTGTCACTTGTACCACATTCACGGTAATTTGACATTTCTAAAAATTCAAAGAGGGGTCCAGATAATGTGAGACTAGATATGATCCTGAGCATCAGAGTGTAAGTCCAGGCAATCAAGTTACTGTGTGAGGAACAGACAATGTTTTTATGTCTGGAATTGTTTTAATGCTACAATTATACTAGTCTCATTTAAAAGAACAAATATAGTGGCAGATTGCTGATAAAACATTTTCATCAAGAAAAGATAGTATGATAATAAAAACAAAAGTAATGTGCAACACTAATCAAATTGTATAATTTTTTTGACCCTCAGTTTCCTTGTGGCTAAAGAGGGGGTTGCAGGAAGAATTAAATGAGTTAACACATGAAAGGACACTGCTAGTACCCCATCCGGGTCCTGTTTACCAGCACGTATTTGCATCCCCAACTGCTGAGAGTGTTCACTGTAGGATCATGCTGCCCTCTTTCTAGAAAATTGTCCTCAGCTGAATAGGAGCCTTCTCATGGGGAGATTATGGTCGATGGTCAACAGACATGGGGGTACAACGGGCAGTTCCCTTGTCTCAATGTGGAAAAAAACTGTGTGGTACAATCCATGCTCTATGGCTCCCTGTGGGATCAGGCTGAAGTCAGTCTGCAGCTAAGACCATATCTTCACTTAGTTCCCCCCAACCTGACCTCATCCTTTCCTGTTTCCCTCACTCCCCTTCTCCAGTGAATATTCATCAATAAATCACTTGTATAGAAATCCTCATCTCAGGCCCTTCCCCTAAAGGTCTAATACTGATCCACAGAAGGCACCCTATAGGGATTAGTCATCATCTTTACTGAAATTGCTGTTCTTAAGTTTAGCACCCAGTAACTCCAGTCCAGACCTGGTCAGTATTTCAGCTAATCTCACCCAACCTGTGGAGATAATTCTATAATGAACAAATGATTATCAATTACCTCGATGGGTCCTATTTGGAAGTCAATGACAATCTGCTGCTCCCTGATTTCCTTCAGGGCCACCATAGCAATCCGAATATCATCTAGGTCTTTAATTGGACGATTCAATTTCTTACTGAACTCTTCAACAAGTGCAAAAACGTTTTCCATCTCACTCCTGTATTTTTTGTTACAGTGACGGCCGATGACAACCATCCAGGCCTTCGTCTCAGCAGTCAAGGTGAACTTCAAGTCAGCTATAAAACCCAAGTGTCCACAGTTCAGTTTGAAAACTTTGAACCAGTATAATAAGACCCCATGCAACTGCATGTGCTAACCCTCTAACATGAAAAAAATCAAACTGGAAAAAAATTATTTTTCCTAATCATTATATATTCATTTATTTTATAAAGCTTGTTTTCTAGCAATTGAAAACACATTTCAAAATGCTAAAAAGGAAACACAGTACATATCAAAACCGTTGGAGGTAAGTAAGCCTGACGTTTGTTACTGTTGTTTATTAAAGAAAGGATAAACTTTAATTGCAAATATCACAGATCCCCTTTCTCTGAAGTAGCATTTATTTTCAAGGTTTAGCAGCAAAGTATTCAAAATAGTCCAGAATAAATAATTATGCAAAAGGGAATTAAAAACAAGTCTACAAATTGGTCTTAAAGCTTAAGGCCTATAAAAGGAAAGTCAGTCTTTAAGATAAGCTAAAACTCTCTGGAGTACTAATCTCCATAAAGAGACAGAACGATACTGTTGAATTTTTATGGCTGTCTGAAAGAAAATGAACCAACCTGTGTACAGAGCAATGGTGCCCACACAGATATATTCAGGCTCAGCATTAATCTTCTGCTCTAGGTTTTGGAAATAGAGAATCTGGGATTCAAATTCAGGAAGCAAGGGGTTTTTCATAATAAATGTCATGAGGGTTTCTTCTTTCTCCTTTTGCCAAATGTGATTGTAGCATTTGAAGCAATCCATGGATGCAATAATTTCCTAGGATACAAATAAGATTATGTGTGTTGAGAAAGAAGAGTCAGAAATGGCATCATGAACAGTGAGTATTTGCCAACTGTTGATGGTTCCCATGGATTCATTAAAATGTTTAATTAGTGAACTGGGTGATTAGTTGTAAAAGCCACAGAATTGGGACTATATACAATAGTGTAAACAGTAACCCAAGACTAGTAACCGTGGAAATGGGACCATCCATAGCCAAAAAAAAGTAGGAGAGTCTTACGGACAAGGCCCTCTTGATGGCAGCTAGACCTCAGATAAAAAAACCACAGCTCAAGATCATATCATAGAGAATGAAGGGGAATATAAGTTTTGGGGGCTAGCAATCTGAATCTGTGCCAATAACCTGTATTCTGACACATACTCTTGCTAGTAGATAATTAGCTCCATTCTTATCTGTAATGCCTGTCGTGCCTTGCAGAACCTGTTTCCCAGAATACTCCCATTTTACAGAGGCCATAAACCATGAACCATACACAACTCCCAGAGGGGGTTGTCAGCACTGGCACCAGCCAGCCAGGCCTTTGGGTGTAATCTCACTTCCCCCACCCCAACCCATGGGGGCTGCAAAGCCCGGGAAAAGTCCGGAAGCCTGATCCATATTTGGGGGACAAAGAAACTAAAAGGGATAAAAGGAAGGCTTCCTCCATACTCATCACTCAGCCTTTGGAGGCTGATTCCCCTGAGTCACCGCACTAGTGAATCTGCAATTCTGCATGAAAGGCTCCTCTTCTGAATCCTCTGAGTGCCCGACTGATTATTCCTCTGCGCTGCCTGGCAGCTTACCTACAACAAGAGTACTATGGGAAAAAGCACTCCAAGATCACTCTCTCTCCCTCACTTCAATGGAAACCTATAGATTTGTTCCTTAAAGTCAGAGAGTGGAGCATAGATCTGGAGAGGCAAATAACATATCCAGCATCAAACCCCACTGCATCAAATCACATAAAATGTATAAATTCATTCGATAAGGACTGACATTTGTATATTAAATCTTCCCATCCAGGAACATAGCATGTGTTTCTAAATCTGCCAATTTTTTTAAAATTCCTTAAAGTTTAGAGTAATCTTTCTCCCACCACTTTGTTCTGTACAAGCTAAAGCAGCAAGCCACAGCAGGGTACAATCCTCTGTGCCACCTCCCCCTCCCTCTTCTTCCTTTTGGGCCAATTTGGTCACCACTTTGTTTTGAGAATGTTCTTTGCACAGTTCGACCTGAACTTTAAATATTTTATCCTTATTTCCATAACTCAGCAGCTTTAATGGTTTCTTATACTACCTTCTAACAAGTATCTTTCACCTTTTGATAGTAAAGTTCCATACTTCTTTAGAGTGTTATTAAATGGGTTAATATTTTACTATGTTTTTTATTGTTGCTATAATTTTTTGTTGCTATTCTGATTATGAAATTTCCTAATTTTTGTGTGTGTGCCTCAATCCTGCTTTACTCATAATCCCTATTTTATTAAATGTGCAAATTTGCAAAATGAAATTTTTAGGAACACTATTGCATTATAGTAGAAATGCCTATAGTTATCTTTCAACTGACTACCAATTTAACTCTTATTAGGCCTTATTTTTTTCAGATTAACTTCTTGGATTTACTTGGTAGATAATCATATCATCTACAAAGAATTAAAAATTTGTCTCCTCATTTATGGTAGTTATACATTTGGGAATCAAGTTTTTCTATTGGTTTACATTATAATTTCAAAGTTATATCTGCATAAGAATTTTTTATAAATTGAGATAAAATTAAAAATGCAATTATTTGAAAAAATAGAATATTATGAACAGCATTCTAAATGGTCCAATTATATTAAGTAAATTGCACCAACCTGTACCAAACCAAGGAGTAGTTTTACTTCAATTCCCAACATGTAGCTAAAATGTCCCTCAGAGATTCAGGTATAAGTGTTAAGACTTCTCACCCATTAAAATCCAGAAAGCTAAGCCTGTCACTGCTTGTCCCAACCACAACTGCTCCCCAAGCAAGGGCTGAGGTGTTGACATGAAGTGCCCAGAATGCATTGCAACAGCAGGTGTGTTTGGGAGAATGAATTACAGATTATCAAAGATCCCTGGATATAGGTAGACATTCCAGAATCCTGAGCTCTTGAAACTCCAAGAATTTATAATATTAAGATACACTCTAACTAAATGTTTTAGACTTTTATGTCACTCTTTATTAGATTGGAACTTGTTAGAGCAGAGGTAACCTAGAACTTAAGGGAAAAACTACATGAACAACCTATGTAGAGCTGTTTTCCTTATTTTTTACCAAGGTTATTTTGATTGTTTGGTTTAGCTAGCTCATCTTTTTAAGCCTGCCTAACAATGTTATAAGTTGATGACCCGTCTATGGAAATGCTGAATGTAGGTCAGGTTTAGACTCTGATATAATCAGTGATGGCAAGAGAAAAGGAGCTGGATCCTAGGATTTTCTGTGGTTGAGGGAGAACCATTCAGAAGGGTCTAAGGCTGTGGCTGGCTAGCCGTGTCTAGCCCTATGAAAAGCACACATATATTCCTCCAGAAACAATTTGGCCATCCTATCAAATTGGAAAAAGTCCTTCAAATTATTCTAAGTGCCAACCCTTTAAGGAAGACTAATATCTGTACATTTCCTTTACATAATAAAAAAGCAAATGTAATAAAAGTGACAAAAAGATAAGTATATTTGTTGCCAGCAGTATGTTAATTTCAATTGCTGTGACTTACCCTTAGATTTTCATAAAAGAGGCTACTTATGTTCAGAGAAATTAATGGACTTTATTACTGATTTGTCTTATTGTATTTTCCATGATTAGGAGACACTGGGAAGTATATGTGAATGTTCATTATAATCATAGAATACTATATTTAGTTTTACCATTTAGTATAAAGCTTGATAAACTAAGCACTAGATGAATATTTGTTAAACTGAATTATGTGAACACTGTCTCTAGGGCAAAATTAAAGACAGGACCTTCAATATATTAAGAAAGGAAAATTGGAAATGCATAAATGCAAAAACTTCCAGTTCCCTCAGGAATACATTAAAATTAAACTTAATATCCCCTCGTATTTTTACAGCAATGGTAACTTTTCAAAATGCTTTCAAAACAAATGAAATTCATTCCATAAAAACTAAGTAATAGAGCCCTGGCTGGGTGGTTCAGTTGGTGGGAGCATCGTCCCGTACACCAAAAGGTTGCGGGTTCGATTCTCAGTAGGGGCACATATCAAGGTTGCGGGTTTGATCAGTCAGGGTGCATACAGGAGGCAACTAATTGATGTTTCTCTCTCACATTGACACTTCCCTCTCTAAAATCAATGAACATATCCTCAGGTGAGGATTCTTTTTTTTTTTTTTTAAGGAATAAGAAAAAGTATTTACTGAGTGGCAACTATTTCCTCGACACAAAAACCATTTTAAAGAATCAACAGATCTTAGTGACAATGTAAATATATTTTTAAGTAGAAATTGACTTCAGGACTTTGAATCTTTTTACTATAAGAACAGATTTGCCCAAACAAAAAAGGGAAAGTTAAGAATAGGTTGGCAATAGTAATTAATTCAAATTTACCCCCATAACTAGTGTAAGTTTGCATTGATAACACTAATATTTTCTTTATTTTTCAGTATTATCTGATTTCCACTTGGCAATATACATAAATTTTCATCTGATATTTAAGATTTGCCTCAGTACACAAATATGAAAAATTGACTATAAATTTTATTCTATTTCAAATGTACTTGTATCACCGACTCTATGAAGGTCAATTGTAACACCAGTCTGACTTGTGGTTTGGAACATATCAAAAAAATTTTAAGTTATATTTATTTGAACTAAATAAATAAATAAATAGGTAAAGGCACTAAAGAGAACACAATATAAAACATAGGAATATTATTTCTCTTTCACGTTGCAATCTAGAATGAAAAATCTTTAAATAAACATTTGCTGTGTAGATACAAAGTACCATAAGCAGCTCACTGAATTCACAGTTGGTGGGACTCTGGCTACACGTAGGACAAGCTTGTGGTGTTCAGCTTCACACAGGCACATGTTATGAAGCAAGGGGCCCTGGCTACAAATCCTGTGACCTACCTTCTTGGTGGAATTGATGATAGTGCCGAGCACAGAGACTAATTTTACAATATCTTTGTTGTCAGAAACACTCTTATAGTAGTTCCTGGGTTGCACAGGAATGGGTAAGTTCACAGATGCTATCTCAAAGGTATCTAAAAGCAGAAAAAGAGAAAAAATGTTTATATCAACAGCATAACAAACATACTTTAAAAAGAGAAGGTCATTTCTATAATGGTAAAGTAAGGACCTTTGAAAACATTGGGAAAAAACTGTCAATATCAATTTCTCAGAACTCTGGAAATTATCCAAAGCTTGCAACAATCCAAGAAACATTTGTTTAGTCAAGAAAAATACTAAATCCTGTAACAACAGTGAGTTTTGTGGTGTTTTCACTTGTTCTATGCCCACTGTCCCTTCACTGGCTAGGCAGGAGCCTCAAAAAACAACAGCCATACAAACACTGTGACTGTGCAAACCATAGCCTAGCAGTCAGCAGAGGAGGCCAGACTGGGTTTGGAACTCCTCAAGAAGTCCCATAAATTATCACTATTTGACCAGTCTGGACACTACCTCGCTACCTCGAAAAGCCCCATTTAAAGAGTTTATCTTTACTTCACCTGATTCAAAACTCACTGAGTGTGGGGGAAAAAATCCCTATCTCCAAGGAAAAACTAATCAGCAACAATTGTTTAACTTTATAGCTGCCTGAGGCAATGCTATTAGTTGGGGGGCAAACAGGAAGCTAGCCAAAAAAATTTAAAGATCTGGAAATGAGATGTCCATCAGGGGTAGAGTGGGGGGTGGGGGTATTATAACACCCTGACATATTCCTGGAGCTCAAGGCCACATATATGTACAGAGCTAGGCACATGCCCAGGAGAGACCTAAAGATGCCCCAATATTTTAGCTCTGGCTGAACTTGAGGCTTGCACAATCAGTAAATAAAGACTAAGGCAGTGTTATAACTTATTGAGCTTCCAGGGTGCCCTACACATAGTGCTCCAACACACACACACACACACACACACACACACGCACACACGCACGCACACACACACAGTGTCCCCAGGTAGAGGGTGGAAGACTTACTGGTTCAAAGCAATAAAGGAAATCTCTGTGCAAGCATTAGTTGAACACTAAGCAAATGAAGCAGAGATTACAACAGTACACACCACAGGCAAGACAAATTTTATAGAATTAGTCCAGGAAAGTCAATAAAGAAACAAACAGTAACAACACCAGACCCCGGGGGGAAGATAACCAGATTCTCAGAGTTGCCATTTTATATTCTTTAAAATATCAACTTTTCAACAAAAAATTAAATTGTGAGACGTGCAAAGAAACAGCAGAGTGGTGCTTGCACACAGGAACAAAAGCAGCCAACAGAAATTATACATGAGAAAGCCCAACCAGTGGGCATATAACTCAGCAATTCCACTTAGAGGTATATACCCAAGAGAAATGAAAACTAATGTCCGCACAAAAAATTTGTATGTGAATGTTCATAGCTGGATTATTCATAATAGCTAAAAAATGGAAACAACCCAAATACCCATCAACTCGTGAGTGAATGAATACAATGTGACATACCCATATAAGGGAATCCTTTTTATCAGTAAAAAGGAATAAAGAACTGATGCATGCTGTAGAATGGCAAATCCACAAAGACAGAAAGTACATGAGTGGTGCCATAGGCTGTGGGGAAGAGGAATGGGGAGTGACTGCTAATGGGTACAGGGTTTCTTTTGAGGGTGATGAATATATTCTAAAATTAGATAGTGGTGATAGTTATAAATACATAAAAACTACTAAATTGTATGCTTTAAAGGATAAATTTTGTTATGTAAACTATATCTCAAAGCTATTATTTTTAAAAGATGTGGCTTATTTCTTTTGTCATGACAAAAATATATATACAATTTTTATTGAACATTTTTTCTTCTGAATTTAAGATATAATCATAACAACATATTTTAAGTTTAGAAAATTCTGAATTTTCAACTATTCTAGGAAGTAAAGCAATGTTTCTGCATAATATAAAAGTGACATTAACACAATAACAATGTATGCTTTTTAGCTAAAATAAATAAGTAATATTGTAAGTTGTGAGTAAAGTTGTCTTGAGCTGTCTTTACCCTCCTCAGTAACAGACTGTTCTAAAGAAAAACTTAACTTCAGTTTCTTCCTCATGGTTAGTTGATTTATTGTCTCAGGACATGAGCACTAATTGAAAATTACATGGGGTCTGTTGTTTGCAGGGCTGCTTTAAAAGGAGTTTGCAGAACTAAAGACAACATCCTATCTAATAATAGACAAACATGGTAATTAACTGTACCTCCGACACGCTTCCCATTGGCTAATCAGGGCGATATGCAAATTAACTGCCAACCAAGATGGCGGCCGGCAGCTAGGCAGCTGAAGCGAACAGGAGGCTTGCTTGCTCCAGTGAAGGAGGAAGCCAAGGTTCCGGGCTGCTGCTGCTGGGCTCTGAGCTTGCACTCTAAGCAACTATGTTGCAATTATAGAAGCTAAACAAACCCCAGAAACCTGCTTTCAGCCAGCCGGCCAGCTGGAGTTGCAACAGTGTTTCAATTATAGAACCCAAACAAACCCAGATACCTGCTTTCAGCAGCCGAGGTCTCAGAGCTGGAGCCGAGCTTCAGAGCTAAAGCCGGCTCTCAGCTCCAGTGACAGCCATAGAAGGTAAATAAATCCCAGAATTAAAAAAAAAAAGAAAAAAGGAGAGGTTGGGAGCTTCAGTCACCTGCCAGCCTGAAAATGGCCCTCAGCCCCTCACCCAGACTGGCCAGGCACCCCAGTGGGGACCCCCACCCTGAAGGGGGTGTGACCAGCTGCAAACAGCCATCATCCCCTCATCCAGGCTGGCCAGGCACCCAAGCGGGACCCCCACCCTGATCCACGACACCCTTCAGGGCAAACCAGCCGGCCCCCACCCGTGCACCAGGCCTCTATCCTATATAGTAAAAGGGTAATATGCCTCCCAAACCCGGGATCAGCGGAGCCACAAGGCCTCCCAGCACCGGGATCAGCGGAGCAGCGAGGCCTCCCAGCACTGGGATCAGCGGAGCCGCGAGGCCTCCTGGCCCCTGGAGCAGCGTGACAGGGGGCAGCGCCCAAACCCCCTGATCGCCCTGCGGCTCTGTGTGTGACAGGGGGCGGGGCCACAAGCTCCCTATCCGCCCTGCTCTGGTCATGACAGTGGAAGGCGCCCCAACCCCCTGATCGGCCCTGCTCTGTGCCTGATAGGGGGGAGCTCCCCAACCCCCTGATCGGCCCTGCTCTGTGTGTGACAGGGTGTGGCGCCCCAACCCCCCCATGGGCCCTGCTCTGTGTGTGACAGGGTGTGGCACCCCAACCCCCGCATGGGCCCTGCTCCGTGTGTGACAGGGTGGAGCCGCAACCTCCCCATCGGCCCTGCCCTGAGTGTGATAGGGGGGAGTGCCCCAACCCCCTGATCGGCCCTGCTCAGTGTCTGATAGGGGGGAGCTCCCCAACCCCCTGATCGGCCCTGCTCTGTGTGTGACAGGGTGTGGCGCCCCAACCCCCCCCCCCCCATGGGCCCTGCTCTGTGTGTGACAGGGGGCGGCGCCCCAACCCCCTGATCTGCCCTGCTCTGTGTATGACAGGGGTTGGTGCCCCAACTCCCCTATCGGCCCTACTCTGTGCATGACAGGGGGGAGCTCCCCAACCCCCTGATCGGCCCTGCTCTGTGTGTGACAGGGTATGGAGCCCCAACCCCCCTGATGGGCCCTGCTCTGTGCGTGACAGGGGGCAGCGCCCCAACCCTCTGATCGGCCCTGCTCTGTGCGTGACGGGGTGGCGCTGACAAAAATATACATACAATTTTTATTGAACATTTTTTCTTCTGAATTTAAGATATAACTCATAACTGAACATATTTCGAGTTTAGAAAATTCTGAATTTTCAACTATTCTAGGGAGTAAAGCAATGTTTCTGCATAATATAAAAGTGACATTAACACAATAACAACATATGTTTTTTAGCTAAGATAAATAAGTAATATTGTAAGTTGTGAGTAAAGTTGTCTTGAGCTGTCTTTACCCTCCTCAGTAACAGACTGTTCTAAAGAAAAACTTAACTTCAGTTTCTTCCTCATGGTTAGTTGATTTATTGTCTCAGGACATGAGCACTAATTGAAAATTACATAGGGTCTGCTGTTTGCAGGGCTGCTTTAAAAGGAGTTTGCAGAACTAAAGACAACATTTAATATAATGAGGAACCTGCAGGTCATATGCTCCCTAATTTTACAAAATTCAAATGAAAACCATGGGTTGTACGGCATGTTCACACATCACAGGATGTTGGCAAAACAGACACATAATGGGTTGAAATGTCTCTTTAGTATCAGGAAATATTCATTGTGATGGTGACAAGTATCTCTTTAAACAGAGAAATTAAACCCCAGTTCTCATCATCACATTGGACCAGAAATCAATGATGCACCCAAAACTGTGGGATACCCATGAGAGGTAAACTATCTGTAATGGTCATATTAAAACACATGGATCTTTATATTTTATACACTTAAAATGGGATCATAGATTAGTATTCCAACCTATTCTGATTTAAGAACCATATTCCAATCTATTCTGATTTAAGAATTGCATGGAGAGAACATGCATCTTAGCTCAATAAATACTGCTTACAATGACTAGTTAAAAAGAACCAAAAGAACATTTACCTTGAGGTTCGTTTTCTCCCATTTCAACATCAGAATCACTGTCTTCCTTATTCTGCAAAGCAACCATTTTTCTTTCATGCATCTTTCTCTAAAACATAAAAGGACATTTGTCAGTTCAGTCTCATCTGTAAAAGATTTTATTTTATTCCATAAGAATAATTTCTTCATCCCACACCCACCTTGGACCATGGCTCACTGCTCCACTGTCTAACCCCCTTAGTGACGTTGACGATGCACTCCACAGCTTTGTTCAGCATTTGCTGTACATCCTCCAGGGCAGGGACCATGGCAATGTTGGGAATGGCCAGAGTGATGCCTGCCCGGAAAATGGGCCGACTGTTCGGCTTCATCTGAGATGCACTGTTACTATCTGAGTAAATGGAAAACAGGGCAAATTTAATCTTTTTAACTTAAAATGAGATTTTTTTCATTATTAACCAGAAAAATTAAAATACCTAGAACAATATACGTGTAACAAGTATATACTCAGATAAATATTTGTTGAATGAATGAATGAATGAATGAATGAAAACTACTGGAGGATCTAGTTTGGTCCATAGAACAGAGCAGCTCAATAGTACCCAAGCCATTTTCTGTTGATTACAATTTGTTGGTATACCTTCCATAGATACCCACTGTGTGGGATCAGGCCTAATTACCCAAACTCTTATCTAAAATACTGAAAAGGATACTGCCCAAGTAATAGGATGCCAACAAATAAGTTACATGTAGAAAAAATAAGCAGGGGATTAAGAACAAGAATAATTATCAAATCAAGCCAAAGTCAGAACAAATGACCAGTTTGGATTTTCAAATAAAACATATGCCTTTCCTGCCACAATTTATATAATTTAAACTCAGAGCAATTAAAAGTGGAGAAAAAATAAAGTACAACTCACAATTTATATCCAAGGGGCTTTTAAAGTTAGATAAAGGTATATGTATATAAATATGGGCGACTGTGTATATGTGTATGTGTGTGTGTGTGTGTGTGTGTAACTTTATATACTTATATTGGAAATGCCCAAAATATATAAAGTTGGGAAATAAATGTGATTTAATTTTCAGCATATCAACCAACATTTGTTCTAATACTATGCCTGTATCAAAAAAAAAAAAGAACTATCCTCCATTGCAAGTGAAATAAAACATAATGAACCAGTCCACCAATCAAACAATTATTTCAGTGTTTCCATTTTTCAGTTATTCACTTTTAATTAAAGATGCTTTCTCTTAAATGCCAATATTCAAAATAAATAAAAAGGTTGTATGATCCTATTATTTTCCCATTTGAACTAATTACTGTTTCTCTTTTTTTACTATTTTAAATTTTAAATTTAATTTAAGAATGTCTGTAGATTTGATGGATTTTTGTAACCCATCTGGGAAACACAACACCTGTTTCTGAATTGTGCTGAGGAAGAGCTGATTGTATCGATAATGAGGAAACCAGCTGGAAAGTAGTAAATTGACACAAAATTAGTAAAAAAATAATAATAATAATAATTTCTGCTTTGAAGAGCATGGCATTAATAAGATCTCTCTCACTTTATAAGACTGGCTAATCACCTAATAATTTAACAATGAAATTATCTTTCCATATATCTCCTTTTTAAAGTATGCGGGGTATTTTTCTTTCACTAATTCATTTTACATTTTCACCTTGTTACAAAAAGATTAAAAGTAATGCCAACTATTATGCTATTATCAAAAGCTAAATGACCTTAAGCAAATTACTTAACCTCCCTGTGCTCTGGTTTTCTGTTTTAAATTGAGGATAATGATAGTATCTACTTCAGAGAATTGTTGGGGAAATCAAAGTTCACGATGTATAAACTTACAAGGAGACACTCAATAAATGTGGGCTTTTTAATTATTTAGATTTCTCACACACACACACACACACACACACACACACACACACACACACACACACACGACCAGCCACTATGCCTGGCCAGCCAGTAAGAAAATTCTGTGGGATTATTACCCCGGAAGCTAATCGTGTTGGATGAATGAATTCGCTTGCGAATGGCCTCTAGTGTATTCCTTGTAACCTTCAGAAGAGCATCCATGTTTTGGTGATTGAAATGAGAGAGCAACTCGCAGGCTTCTTCCTCTAAGATCTCAGTCTCTTTCTTCTTTCTCGTGATTGTCGTCAAAGGCAGGAAGCCTGATTCAGCATTAAGGGAAGATGTCGAGGTGTCGGAATGTCCTTCTCTTTTTGCTGTTACTAGATGATAAAGACAGAGGGGAGAAAACATCTGTTGCAAGAAATAACAATAAAGTACATGCAAATTTGATAACACTTAAATGTCACACTTCTTAGAAAGTGAGGCCATCAAAGGACAGAACATGGAAAATGTGTCACCAGGTGGACTGATGGAGGCATCTCCTCCTCAGCATGAGGAACAGGAGGAGAGTCAAGAGCAATGACTGAAAAGCAAGATTGGGCCTCAGGGGCCTGGGTTCTGGTGCTCTCTCTCTTCCACCAAGATCCAGAAAACCTTAGAGCTTCCCATCTCTGCCTTCCAGTGTTCTCATCTCTCCCACAAAAGGTTTGCTCGAGTGCAGATGTACTCCCATGGAAACTCCCAAACCATAATCCCTACTACTCTATTGATAAGGAGAAAAAAAGCCCACACTCATAGCTAAATGCAGAGAGCTAACAAGAGCCAATGCAAATTACATGTTTAGAGAATTTAACAAAAAACAATGTAATTAATGACACAGGGTCATTGCATAATTTCATATTTATAAACATTCTTATAAAATTGGGAGGGTGTTTATAGAAGTGTGAAATTAGTTGCTATGCAGAAAATGTAATTTTAGTTAACAGTAATGTCCTAGAAAAACAAGACCCTTCCACTATCCCATCTTTTACCTGAACTTTTGTTTTTTGAATCAGCACCATTCACATTGGAGACTTTTTCACTTTCTTCTTTGAATGGAACTTCCACATCTAGCAACATATTTATTAGCTCATTGACTGCTTCCTCCACTAATGAGCTTTTAAAGTGTAGTATCTGAGCACCATTTACACAAAGATCCTATAAAAGAGTTAGCACAGCGTCACATTTGTTTATCTAGCTTTTGAGAGCACATCAGTAATAGTAGTAATGCCATAGGTTCAGCCTCCAGATGAGATTTGGGCCTCCAAAGATGCTTAGCCACACCCCTCACACATGCCCAGACACGGCATAAGGAAAGGTGTTAAAGACAAAGGAACCAGCCAGTCAAAGACAAATACCATATGATTTCACTTATATGTGGAATCTAATGAACAAAATAAACTAGCAAAATAGAAACAGACTCATAGAAACAGAGAACAGACTGACAGCTGGGTGAAAAAAGGTGAAATGATTAAAAAAAATAACTCATAGACAGACAACAGTATGGTGATTAACAGAGGGAAAGAGTGTTGGGGGGTAGAAGAGGGTAAAGAGGGGGTAAATGGTGATGGTAGGAGACTTGACTTTGGATGATGAACACACAATACGACATACAGATGATATATTATAGAATGGTACACTTGAAATCTATATAATCTATTAAACAGTGTCACCCCAATAAATTCAAAAAAATTTAATTTAATTATTTTAATTATGATCTTCTAAAATGTAGAAATGTGGGACTAAGAATAAAATGCATAGGTTTATAGTTCTTATAATTCTTATACATCAAAAACAAATATATAAATTATACACAAACAAATAAGAAACCAGTAAAATTCAAATAAACAATATTAAGTTTACTATAAGATTCATGGAGTATTCTGCTGGAACTAAAGGGTGGGTGTTAAGAGTGGGGTTGTAGAGCCGCAGATTCAATTTTATATATAAAGCCTATACTTTCGGTTCAATAATACTAATAAAAGGAAGGTCTGCTTACACAAATAGGCTTTAAAATTTTCATTAATGCATTTAGGCTTTGCTTGTTAGTGCAGGCTATTCAGATCCATGAATAATCAAAATGAAGGCCTTGTTTTAATACATTAATGGGTAAAGAATCTGTAAGGGTAGAGGAGAGGAAAGTCTACACTGAGCCATTTGGACACTGGCTCCACCTTGCCCAGGTTTCCCAGCAACGGCCCCAGAACCCAGAATGTGTGCCACTGAACACCAGCTTGGGAAACGCTGCTTTACAGAAAAGTTCAAAGAAGAAATTCTGCCCAGGAACTGTTTAAAACAATTGCTTTATTAATTAATCCTAGCTTACTAGGAGCTCTTCAGCTAAATAGCTCTATTTTTCAACAAATATGAAAAAAAATGACAAATGTGTTCCATGCAATTCCTTCCTACTGATTGGAAAGGAAATGACTTGTTCCTCATGTCTAAGGGACTCCCTACACACATTCCTCTTCAGTATCATCCAAAGACTCCATGTTTAAATAATATCTATTCCTGACTAATCACAGGAAGAGAAAAAAATTCAATTTATGCTTCAAAAAATGCCCTCTATAGAAAAACGAATCACAAAACAATGTTTAATAAAAACATTAATATTCTAGTAACCTTTGTCATTTGGAGAAACTCTTCGCAGGGAAGCGGCTCCTCCTGGGGGAGCTGACAAAGAGCCGTGCTGCTCATTTCCTCCAGAACCGCATCAATGCGGAACTCGATCAAATCATTGACCCTGTCAACCAGCAATTCCAGGTCCTCTGTGGAAAAAAACAGAAGTGAATAAGAGAGATTAAGCATTTTGTTGTGTTTTGTTCTTTTTTTTTTTTTTTAATCCTCACCCTAGGATATTTTTCCATTGATTTTTTGAGAGAGTGGAAAAGAGAGGGAAAGACAGAGAGAAATATCGATGTGAGAGAAACACATCGATTGGTTGCCTTCTGTGAGAGCCCTGACCAGGGCCCAGGGCTGGGGAGGAGCTGCAAGAGCAGTATGTGCCCTTGACCAGAATCGAACTCCGGATCCTTCGGTCCACAGGCTGACGCTCTACCCACTGAGCCAAACCGGCTAGGGCTTGTGTTTTGTTCTTAAATCAACATTGGATTAAACTGCAGTAGTAAAACCAGGATTAAAGTCACTCCATACCAGTTTCAGTCTTGGTTTTCTCACACTATTCTTTCTTTGGCCAGTTTTCTAGTTTTCTCAGCCTACCTAACTCTGACTCAGACTTGAACATTCGGCTCAAATGCATCTCCCTGAGGAGGCTACCTGTGAGCTACACATACTCGTTCGGCCCCCTCCTCTCATACCGACATTGACCCTGAGCAGCCTTCCGTTCCTACATGTACCACATGGTCTCCTCTTGTGTCTTATCTTCTGGAATGCATACTTTTCAACCTTGCATCTTCAACACTTAGTCCAGTGCCTATTCCACAGGAGGTATTCAACAGATCCTATTGAAGTGAAATTCCTTCAGTGTTTCTTTTACTGTCACTACCATAAGGTATATTTTAAGTTGTAGTGAACTAATATTGAACACTAAGTTCTATGGACAGAAAGGCCAATTGTGAAACAAATTAACAACTTTACTTCCAAAGTAGGAATGGTGGTTAATGGATTGCCATCTATGAAGTAAATACATTTTTTCAACATTTCTCATAGAGTCAATTCTCTTTTTTTTCCCCTGATACTACTTTCTTCTAGGAAACTAAGTTAAAATTAAATACAGAAAAATCCATGTTATATACTCATGGTGTATCAGAGATGTAAACATTTCCTTAAATAAATACCTGTACTTCCTAAAGAATAAGCCCTAAAAGTTCCAATCATTTCTAAGCTAATTATTAAAGAGGCTACTCGAGATACCAAATAGTTCCGCCTGGTAAGCTTACTCATTAC
>NW_005871048.1:63086261-63157987 GCF_000147115.1 Myotis lucifugus | reverse complement strand
GAAGTCACACTTTTATTTAAGCATGTGTGGGCTCAATAACATTCTTTACTACTTCTGATTCTTCAAAGCCTCCTCAGGGCCACCCATGGTAAGCTGGTGCCTTTGAAGAATCTGACTGACTCTTCAAAGCATCTTCAAGGACTTCTGTGCCCACCTCCCCTCCCAGGATGTCTACATCCTAATCCTCTGTAAATGTTACCAAGGGGACTTTGCAGATGTGATCAAGTTAAGGATCTTGAGATGTGGAGATTGTCCTGGATTATACAGGTGGGTAGTCATAAGGTCCTTATAATTGGGAGGTAGGAGGGTCAGAGTCAGAAAACAATGTGACTACTGAAGTGGAGAGACAGACAGAAAGAGATTGGAAGGTACTAAGCTGCTGGCTTTGAGGATGGAGTGACCAGCAGCCAAAGGATGTAGGCAGCCTCTGGACCCCGGAAATTCTCTCCCTGGGTAGGCAAGGAGAATAGCAACATCTAAGTCTTCTGGGGGAAAAACCCTTCATACCGTGTTCCAAACTGTGTTCCACTGCCCACCACAGAATGTCTATAAGGTGGTAATATGTTCTCCTAGAAGGCAGCCACGGAATTCTGGGAAATGCCACCAAACAGCCTACTTTTGGTAACCAATGGGCAATGGCATATTAAAGGCTATGAGAAGTCCTACAGAAAAGAAGCCTGCCTGGCTCAACTTCAATTTCCCAGGCTTCTCTGAGCCCAGATCCCTTCTTTGCAGCATTCCTGTACACATTCTGGGAAATTGTACTTTTAGGAATATACCACCTTACATATATTTTAAGTGTATTACATCCATGATTAAGAAAAAATGTTTGCATAAACTTTTCCCATATATCCTGCTCTTCAGCACTCCAGGCTGTCCAAATCTCCCCACGCTTCAAAATGGGGTCTGAAAATACACTAACCCAGTGGTCGGCAAACTCATTAGTCAACAGAGCCAAATATCAATAGTACAACGATTGAAATTTCTTTTGAGAGCCAAATTTTTTAAACTTAAACTATATAGGTAGGTACATTGTTATTAACTTAATTAGGGTACTCCTAAGGCTTAGGAAGAGCCACACTTAAGGGGCCAAAGAGCCGCATGTGGCTCACGAGCTGCAGTTTGCCGACCACGGCACTAACCTATTAGTATAAAAGGCTGAATGACTCTGAAGATCCTTTAAATTCTAATGTCCAACAAGTATATTTTACAATGTAGTTAATCTCTGGGGATAAAATTAAACAGTGAATATATGTACTTTCCAGGAAATTAGTGAATTCATATATTTTGGTAAAATTCCTTGGGAAACAGCTTAAAAATTACACTCCCCATTTCACGATTTATATCACAATATCTGTAAGAAATTATACAATAGATGTTAAGAACGCAGCCTTTCAAATTGAGAAATAACAGCCATTTAGACGGACTTACTGATCTTAGCAAAAGCGTGTTTCAAGTATGTCTCAATGTTCAGGGATGTCCAGGTCAGTGCGGCCAGGCCGGGTTGGAGAGCCTCGTCCACTTTAGCCAAGTGAGGGACCATCAGTGGCTCTATGATGGGAGGCATTTTTGACTTCACTCTCTGATATTCAGCCAGCATCATCTGCAATGAAATGGGGGTCAAATAATCAATATTTCACTTTTAATATCTATTAATATCACTTCTTTTAATCCAAAAAGATGACTTTTACTTAGGTCTGGCTATAGGACTCCAGCAGCAGCCTGTGGTAAAGTGCCCCAAAGTAAGACTAGAACAGAAGATAAGAAACCGCTCCGTAAATACACATTCCTAACCTGATAAAACACAACTGAAGAGGCAAGAAAAAGAATTTAAGAGTAATAGTTTCTTACGCCCTACCCAGCCCAAAAGGGGAGAAAGGTTTTCAGGCCAGGTGACTTTGCTAAACCAGGTGAAGTCACATTACCAGTGCCTTAGCCTGTGTATCACTAAGCTCGTGTAGTCAACTTTGTACGCTGGTACCCCGTGCTTCCTGCTCCTCTGGGCACTTCCTATGGACCATACTCATCACCCAAAGTGTCAGGGTCACCAGAGGTCTGCTCAGCCCATTGCCGGAATTGTAAGCCAAGTCCTGATGCAAGATCCAAAGCTTACAAACAGTCAGGAACCAGTGTTGATATTATCAAGAGCCATAGCTTTAAGTATCATCCATATACCAAAGACAACCAAATCTTTTTTTCATTAAATTCACTGGGGTGACATTGGTTAATAAAATTATATACAATCAAATTTATATCTCCAGCCCAGACCTCAATCCTGAAGTCTAGATTCATACATGGCAAGCACCTACTCAATACTTCCACTTGAAAATATAGCAGACATTTTAAGCTTAACATGTCCAAAACTGAGTCTGTTCTTCTCCAAAACGTTATCTGCCCAAAGCATACTCCATCTCAACTGATGGCAACTCCATCCATCCAGTTCTCAGGCCAACACTCAGAGTCATCCTCGACTCCACTCTTTAACTCACACCTACATGCAATCCACCAAGATATCCTGTTTGCTCCATATTCAAAAAGAGATCCTACATGTGACTTGCTTGCCACTGCTACCACCATCATTGACTCTCACCTAAACTATTGTAATAGTCTACCATTGTCTCCCTGCTTCCACTCACGCCCCCTAGAGTCTATGCTCAATTTAGCAGCAAGAGTAATCCTTTCAAAATGTTAAGTTGGATCCTGTCATACCTCTGTTTATATGGCCACATGGCTTCCCATCTTATTCAGGGCTACAGCTCTTATGTTGGTCTGCAAAGCTCTACCCAATCTGGACTCCACTACTTCTCTGATTTCATCTCTAATCACTCCTTTCCTCTCTTACCTGCTCCTGCCCTAATGTCTTCCTTAGCCTCAGGGCCTTTGTATCTCCCTCAAATAATTATTCAAATACCATCTTTTCAATTAGGCCTACCCTGACCACCTATTTAAGATCCTAAACTATAACCAAAATCCCCTACATACTCTTTCTTCTTTGCCCTATTTTTTCCATAGCATCTATCACTTTCTGATAAGACTATATAATTTACATATTTATAATGTTCATTATTTATTTTCTGTCTTACTGAACTAGAATATAAGTTCTATAACAACAAGAATTTTGTCTGCTTTGTTTAATGTGTCTGAAACAGTACCTGCCACAGGAGAGATGACAAATCCTATATCTCTAATTAATTAATTAGTTCTCATTAGAAGGAGCAATTGTGATCAGAAACTCATGGATTCTGGTCCTCACTGAAGTTTACCTGTTGTTAATGTTTAACTGTACCAGTAACTTGTAATTTGTTACCATTTTTAAATAAAAGGTAC
The DNA here is from genome assembly GCF_000147115.1 of Myotis lucifugus. NCBI lineage: Eukaryota > Metazoa > Chordata > Mammalia > Chiroptera > Vespertilionidae > Myotis > Myotis lucifugus. The sequence continues at coordinate 63,154,660 of NW_005871048.1, read as the reverse complement.
TTTTTATGATAATGTTAATATCAACAATAATTAATTATAATAAAGTAACTTTAATGCACTGGTTAAATACAATTGTTTTTAAGCTCATATTTTTAATGTGCATGTTGGTGTTTTTTTGTCATTAGATCAATGTTTCCCAAAGTGTTTTCCCTGAAATCTGAGCCCCAGAGATTCCATAAGAAAAACTATCTCTGGATGGACAAGTTTGGAAAACACTATATATAATATCTCCCCTCTTGGACAGTCAACTAATATTACCAATTCTGAGAAAACTGCAAGAAGGAAGTAAGAAGCCTAGTAGAATTTATGAATGTTGTTAAAGCCAACATTTCCCAAATGTGTCAAATAATCTTTTTTTAATATAACACTTTTTCACAATTTCTATATAGCCTTTCAATTTCCATAAAAGTCACTTTCAAAAAGCCTAAATTCAAAGGTTCTATTATAGCAACTACTTATACATTTCCTGAAGCTTTTCTCTACTGCCTTCCTTTTTTTCATTGTCCAGCACTTATTCTATTTGGGAAGCAGTTCTTACAATCACCTTTCTGTGTCCTACCTTAATCCTTTAATCCCATGAAGTATTACTCATCCATTTTATAAATGAGAAACTAAGGCTTAGGAGGGTAAAGGAATTTGCCCAAAGATAACTGTTTGAATCCAGATCAAATTGGCTTCAGAATCTATACGTGTAGCTACTGGCTCATCTCTTTCTACTTTGAACTGCCTTCCAAGAAATAGATGAAGAATACAAGCTCTCAGCCACTTTGCATATCTGTAGAGGCCTGAAAGCTGAATTAAACATTTAGCACAATAACTCTGTGACACCTGAGATGGTTCCCCTAATCTGCCACTAGATCTGCTCTTACCAGCTACTCATGTAGGTAGGAACCTTTAACTCTTTCCACCTTCAAGATACGATAAATGTTAACCAGATGACAGTGTACTTGCTCAGATTGTCATTTACAACTGAGCTGGTTTAAAAACATTCTTTGACCCTCCTCTCCTCATGGGTGGGGTCTATGCCCCTCTCCTTGGATCTGGGTGGGCTTATGGAGCCCAACAGAGGATAACAGAATTGATGCCATGAGACACTGAGGCTGCCCTAAAGACCATAAGGCTTCCTCCATATTTACTTAACACTCGCTCTTGGAACCCTGAGTTGCCATTTAAGAAATTCTACTACCCTGAGGCCTCCATACGGGAAGTCCACATGTAATTGGTCCAGTCCTTAGTGCCAGCTGAGCGAAGCTTCCAGCCATCCCCACCAAAGAACCAGACAAAAGAATAGGGCCATCTTAGATCTTTGAGACTGAACATCTGCCAGCTGAACTAAATTACCTTAGTGCCGCACAGAACAGGAAAATCACCTTGCCAAGCCTTGCTTAAATGCTTTACTCACAAAATCATGAGATAGAATGAAATGGTTGTTTTAAGCCACTACATTGTGAGGTCCTTTGCTATATGCAACAGATAACTGAAACAATTCTGTAAACAAAATTATCATCAGTGATATTATATTCGTCACCCAGCGATAAGAATGATGTTTATTGTAAAAGACATCATCATCATCATCATGCCTTTTTTCCTGCTCAAATTTCTCCAATGGCGTCCTGGTGCATTCGAACTTATAACCTTGGTCTGCAAGATCTGTAATGACCTGGCCTTGCCACCTCCACAGCCTCATTCCATGGCACTCTCCCCATCAGTCATTCCACTCCAGTCATCCTGGGCACTTTCTATTCCTCAAGAGTGACACGTCACCTTTTTTCTAAAATGCAAGCTGGAGCTAGCCAGAAAGTGTGTGTGTGTGTGTGGGGGGGGGGGGGACACTATACCTTCATGTTACTGAAGTTCTTTTTGTATATATCCCGTTTCTGGAAAAGGGCAGCTGCCAGGGATGAAACCTCCAGACCCATCTGTGACATGCACTCTGTTTCTCTAAATAAGGTCAATATCTGAGGGTCGAAGTTTACAAACAATTCTCCCGTGCCTGGAGCCTTCACCAATAAAGAAGCCTCAAGTCCTATGTGAATTCCTTCAATCTGTGAGAAGAAATCAACATTATTACCATTAGAGAGTTCAATGAATACACAGAATATACAGCGCAGCCATTCCTGGGAGAGAATCGTTAAGTGTTCTTCCATGGAGCTGAGCTTCTCAAAAAGACAATGGGGTCACTCAGTCTTCTCCTAAGTTCACTTCAGAAAAGGGCCTTCAGGTCCTTGGTCATAATGTTGCACAATCGATTCAATAAAATGCATGGGTCATGATTCTCTCACATCGACATATAAGTGGATACCGCAATTAATGGTGACTTCTCAAACCATTTAGCTCCTTGATACCTTCATTTCTACTCAGTTATTTTTTTCCTAATACAAGTATCATAAAAGCCTACTAAACTCAATTTTCAGTTATTTGGAAAAGCAATGAAGACCACTATGGAGGCATCTCTATATTGGCTCAGATACCAAAAGGTGGACCAGGAAAATGAGAAACCATTTTTGAGGCCTAAAAAGGCTTTTATCCTCCAAAATACAAAAAACAAACAAACAAAAACACCTTTTTGCCAATCTACAAGGGTTGGTAGGGTTTGAAATGTAATTTGATTAACCTAGTATAGCCAAAGAAAACTTAAGACTTTGATTGACACTCATAGTAGTGTTCACTGACACATTAAGAAACTGAATGGAGGAAAAGAAGAAAGAAATCCTAATCAACCAAGTAAAAGAACCAATAAACAAGACCTTCTCCCTTAGGAGTTTGTAACTAAATAAAAATGAGTTTGTTACCTATGATTTTTTTTGAAAATGAATCATTATTTTTCTTCATGGACATATTACACTCTTTGACTGATTACCTACCTATATTCAACCAAACCTGTCATCAAATACCTGCAAACTCGACTTTCTACAAAAATAAAACTGTTCAATGCTAGCAGAGGGTTTCCCATTGACTGGCAATGGAGACATCGTTGAAGAACATAAATGTACAGACTTACTTGTTGAAGCCACGCCCTGTGGTAGAGAACCTCAAACTCCAGGAGTACCTTGGCCACCCTGTTGTAGTTACGGATCACAGGTCTGGCTTCCGCCGTCCGAAGCACGCTTGGGTGCTGCTGGAAAAGCTGCATCGGTTGCTGAATCCTGTGGAAGAGCTGACGGGCCCACAGAATCTTCCCAGCAATGGGAGGCTGGTCTCGGGCCAACGGAGGATCACACTTCTGCTTTGTATACAGCTTTGCAATCATATCAATGTCAGCCCCATAGTTTTTGAGGATACACCGGTATTTGTCATCAATACCAAGATTGGGTATATTCAATCTGATTTTTTTAAAGTGAAACACTTGAATTAATGAGACAATATCTAGCAATCTCTTTTATTAAGACATTTTAAAACATATGCTAATGAAAGAAAATAAGATATTTGGCTACTTTTTAAAAAATAGTATCAATCCATCATATTGCAATAAAGTGGTTTCTAAAATACAGTGTCAATCTTTAAAATATAGGAAGAACTAGATACATTTTTTAATTACTTGAACATTAAGTAATATAATGATAGGCAGTCACAAGATAGAAAATTGAACTTAGAAAATTGTTCTCAATTTTTTACCTTTCAAATTTCTTTAACATACTTAGAGCTTGATTTGTGTTTCGAATCTTTTCAAATGTAACATCCATGAAGTTCTGCAACTCTTTCTAAAACAGAATAAAGTCTGATTATGAACAATGAATTAGCATTGGGGAAAGTCCTATTTAGCATCAAGATAAAAGAGCTTCCCATTCTCTACAAGCACATGTAATACAGGACAAAATAGAACAGAAAACTTCATACTCACCTGAGCCCGAAAGAAAGGTAAAATGCCCAGAAGCCAGAACACACAGGGGCTACAGAGCCAGAGCAGTCTTAGGAGTTGGCCCGTGGCAGGGTCCAGAGGTACTGGGTCCGATACAAGGCCTGGGTTGGGCACTGGGGCTTTATCAATGTGGGTAGAGAAGTTGTGGGGTCCTAACACTCTCAACAGACCCCTGCAGAAAGCCAAGGCACTTGAAGTGCTGTCCAGCCCATGCAAGGGGGTTAAATGACTGTCTACAAGTTGGGGAAAGCAGCAGGGGATCTTGCCATCTGGCCAAGGCTGTGAATAGATAAAACAAGCCCTTTACTTTCTCTATAAAAGAGCCCGAAGATGAGTATTTTCTACTTCACAGGACATGGGTCTCTTTCATAACTGCCCACCTACCACTGCAGTGCAGAGGCAGCCTTAGACGACCCGAGAACAATCAGGCAGGGCCGGATTTGGCCCAAGGGCATGGTTTACAGAGCCCTGTCCTAGAGCGATTGAAATTCCATGCCAGTGCTCACCTAGATGAGGGGTCTGAGTTACACTACACATGAGATGAGAGAGGTCTAACCCAAGAAATTAACGTAAGAGCTAGTCTGGGATGGCAAAACCACAGGGGCCCAGCAGAAGGAACACAAGGCCACTCCACAGAAACACTGCCACAGCCCAGGCCATGAGACCCCTCCAGGAAAAAAATAAATATCTCCCAAGAGGATAAGTTCAAAAAGAATGACCTAAATATCTATTTCTTAAAGCCCTTAAATCTATTTTCCAAAAATGAGTTTCATTATGGGTTGTTCTGAGAACCTCACACATCTTATAGGACTGTATAATTTTGTCAAAAAAAATAAAAATAACTACACCTAAAAACAAAGCACATGTTTTAGTCTTTGTTCAGTCTCAGATTTAGCACAGAGTTGTCATTAAAAATCTACATTGAGTTAAATAAAAGACAGAAAAATTCATTATTTTTCTATTTCGTTCTTTAAGGGAAAGTTCCAATCAATTCTTTTTTCTCAATTTACCAGAAAGAAGTTTTAAGCCTCTACAATTCTAAAGAGATCAATAATTTATGTAGTGATCAAATTGGGAATCCAGTTGCATGTGCAGTGAAAATTAGTACCAAGATGAGCTTGACTCTACATAAGTAATTTGCAAGATGACCAGTTGGAAATATCCAGGACCCCACTGGAAACACTTAGCCCTTGAAGAAATGTTGCTATCTGGGAGCAAGCCACAGTGCTCCCTGCACCATTGAACAAAACCCCAAAGCTGAAGAATGGCTAACCCTAATACACTGTGCCTCCAATACTTCTCACTCTTCTACTGAAATTATCAAGAACAGTGCAATTGGCCTACCCAAGGAAATACTCAAATATTTTCACTACATAAAAATCTCTGAGTGTAAATCATGCAGAATTAGAGCACTTGCAATGCCTCCACTCCCTCCAACTTCAGACACCAGCAAATCTTCACTGAGCCCTGTCAATGGAACCTGATTTTCCTTGTTTTTCCACCCTATAACTTCACAAAGACCTATGCTGAGCTCTCTATGAATATCTAAGACCTTGAATTAGTCTTTTTTTTCTCTCTGAACATTAGGTCTGTTCTGACAGTCTTTTGGAGTCCAGGCAAGGAATTCTCACACTAGTCCTATTACATGGCCTCCCAGCTCCTACTCAGTTTTCTGTTTACCCTGTTAGTGCCAGCATGAACTCTCAATCTGGACAGGATTCCAGGCTCCGGTTGCTTTGACAGAGGAGTCCTGCACACAACCCTGATCTGAATCACTCACGTACCCACCCCACCCCCAGGGTTTCATCCTGGAGATGCCACAGTTACCGAGTCTCTTCATTCCTGTCTCCAAAACTAATCCCCTCCCCCTTACACCCCATCCAGAGTCATGGGAGGGTTGGGATTTTCACCCTGACTTTATAGAGAAAAGGGCTGAATTCATGAATTAATTAAAGGAGAAAGTGTAGACAGTTAAGAGAAAGAGGGTGGAGAAAGGGTCAAAGAAGTTAAATGGAAAGTAGTTGTCCAACCAAAGGGAGAAATGGACCATTATTGAGATTGACTATAAGACATTAATAGCATTGAGTTTTTAAAAAGAAAAGATTAAAGAGAATGGTAACTGTCTATAACTAATGCTTAAAACCAGGCTGTAGGACAATTATAAAATTATATTCTCGGTATTATAAAAAGCAGACACAGGCTTGAAAAGGTCTCCCCATCCCACTCATTTCCCTCCATTTACTTGGAAAAAATAAACACTGTTCTGGCATCAAGCATCACCTCCTCTCTGAGCCTTCGCTCCTCCCAGACAAGCGGAAGTGTGGGGTTGTTTTTTTCCTAGGCTCACATCCTGCCTTGTGGGTTATAGCAATTCTCAGATTCTACATTAAGTTTTGTAGGCCTGCCCTCCCTCTAAATTTCTTTAGGAATTCTCTGGACTTCGATCTTTGCATCCCCAAGGCCTGCTACAATATCAGAATATTATACTTCTAATATATATATATATATTTGTGTTTCTATCATAACACATATCTGCCTTCTGTCTTCTGTGAGCTGTGAGAGCAAATCTACTTGACTTATTTCTATATTCATAACCCACAGCATAGAAGCCTAATACATAATTGATGTACAGTAAATGCTTGTTTAATTACAACCAATCTAGTTCTTATTAAATCATTACTCAGACTTTAATTCCACAAATATTCTTTGCTCTCCAATTATAGGTGCCACCCACCAGGCCCTGGAGACACAAATAGGAATGAACATGATTCCTGCCCTCAAGGTGTTCACCATCGACCTATATTCCACATATAAGCTAAGGAAGTACCAGATATCAGAAAGTGCTGGGAAACAGGTGAAGACTGACACATGCACATTGACCATAGAGCACAGAATCAGGATCTGCCACTGTCCATCAATTTCCAACAAGAAGAGATCAAGATCTGTTGTCCTTATGTCTGAATCATCCCCTAAAATTGGTCACTGCTGAAATTATTATAGGCATTACATCTTCCTAGCAACTGAAATGTGTCTTACAACATAATGGTTAAAAACTTAAATCCTGGAGCAGAGTGCCTGGGCTTAATCTCCACACCACCACCTATTGCTGTGACTTCGGGCAAGTCTGATAACCTCAAAGAGCCTCATTTTCTCCTCTGCAAAATGAGGACACTAAGACCACTCACCTTTCAGGATAATTAAAACCTATAAAGTGCCTAGAACAGTACCTGACATATAGAATTCGCCAGTTTTATTATGATTCTACCACTGAACCCACCCCTCCAAAATGCCTGAGTTATTTTTTCCTTAAAGTGTACCAACTTTTTTCTTTTCTAGAAAAGAAGTAACAGATGGCCATTTTCCTTTTATAATCAGAATAGTGCAAATTTTTGCCTCACTGGGATGAAGAAAATAATGGAGATTAATTATGATAGACATCTATTGGGTTGTCTCCTCACCTTACCCTCCTCGATTCTCCTCCTCTGGTAGAAAATATTCCCAAAGACCACAAGGGGGTGCTGTCTCTCCTGCTTTACCACATGGATCAGGGCTAGAACTGGCCAACTCAACATTCTCCTTTGGAATTTGGAGCTGGGGCTGGACCTGTGATATGTTCTCAGAAGCTGATGGCAGCCATACAATGTTCATACAGACTGATTGTCAAGATGGCTGGCCTGTAGTGCGGGTAGGAGGGGTGGGGGGTGGCTGAGAGAAGGAAGAGAGAAAGGAGTCCAGATGCTGAGTCAGTCCTGTTTCTAAGGCCAGCAGCCGCCTTGCCTTTGGGATCTGCCAAACATCACTGACCATTTGCTTAAATGACCTCTGGACATAATCATGGCTATAAAATAAACAAATGGAGATAAAATTCTGTATTCTAATAACCCTACCTTTCAACAGAAGATGAAAGTTAATAGCCTAAGAAGTAAGATGGAAGATATGTAGACATCTATGATTACAAATCATTATCCAAAGTTATACTTATGACCCTGTAATCTATGAAAAAGAGCCTTCAATTATTAATCTGAAATCACAAAACACAGGCCGAGGTTGCTGCCGGTCACCTCCCTGATAAAGACGCCTTGCCCTGCTGATGGTCATGATTAACAGCATTATACAGAACAGAGAAAGAAGACAAACACGCCTGTAACAGGTATTTTATTACACAACCTACATGAAGGTCATCAGTCTGCTTGCAAAACTGTTCATAATCCTGGTCAAAATCCACTTTCCGCTGGTCTAAGAAATTATATTCCTTCTTCTTTATGGTGGCAACAATACCCTGCAATGTTATAAAAGAAATAAGCCATTTCAATATTCTAGCCTTACGTAATTAAATATACCCTTTAAATGCAGAACCTGAACAATCATTACCAAAAAGGCAACTTAAAAGCTTATTTCTTTAGTTACATTGTTTAATGCTTATTATAGCAGTATAATGTTGCATACTGCATTCAAAGAAATCATTTGGAAAGCATTTTCATGAGGTTTTATGTCCTTTTGAAGAAAAATATAAAATAAAGACTACATCTGAAAAGTAGGAGAGGTGTTTTCTCTAAAAATGTCTTATTAATCACATCTGAAATAATAAAAAACAAGCCCAGAGAAGTTACTAAAATATTTTTCATTGAAGTTTGACTTCCCAGAAAATGAATAAGACTTTAACAGAACACAAACTTAGAAAGAAAACAGTTATAATGTCCACAGATGATATACTATCTTTGAAACCTCAAATGGCTTAAATAAAACGTCAAACCACAATCTACCATTTAAAGACTCTCTAGAATTAATTGGCTTTCTCTGCCCTGCAAAGCTGCAGTCTATGACTACAAGAGGACAAATTAGGCAATTCATCTCCTTGAAACACTATTATCCAAAGTTTTGTTTGCTCTGAATAATGAGCTATAAAGCTCTGTGATCATTCTTAACCAGGTCCTAAGCCATTCGCAAACTCGGGAGCCCACGCTGTTGACACAAGCATATAATTTTTATGAAGAATGTTGGGCCTCCTCCTGCAGTCTCCTCTTCAAAGTCATTTCCATTTATACATCAATTCAAATATCTTAATAGACAAAAGTGTATAAACTGCATAACTCTGTGAATCAAGTTTGCTAGTTAAAACAACCTACTCTTTCATGCTGTATAGCTACAAAATTAGCTCTATTTACTAGTAGAAATTGTATATATTATAATGTTACCCATCGTGGTCTTTATATGAAGAGTGTAAAAAAGCATGGAAAAGCTACATCTCTACATTTAAATGTGGTAATTAAAATGACTTGGAGCTCTTAGAAAATTCTGCTCAATGATTGGATTTAATGGTCACTTCACAGTATTAAGTAAATAAACCAACTAATTGTGACCTTTAAACCAATGAATCATATTCAATCTACTTAGAATCCAAAATGAAAAATAAATGGATATATCATTCCCTCTTTATCTTGCAAAATTTTCAAAGTGCAGATTTTCAGTCCTTTATTTGACAGATTTTAAGTAATTTTTTTTATTTTTAAATTGAATTTATTGGGGTGACAGTGGTTAATAAGATGGTATAGGTTTCAATTGTACATTTCTGTGATACTTGGTCAGTATATTGCATCATGTGCTCACCACCCAAAGTCATATCATATCATCTTTGTTATCATATACTCTTTGGCCACCTTTACTACCCTCCCCGCCAACCCCCTTCGCTCTGATAGCACTGTTATCTGTGTCTATGAGTTTGATTTGTTTTCTTATTTGTTCATTTGCTACTTGCCATTTTATATGCCACATATGAGTGAAATCATATGTTTACTGCACACCTACTATATACCAGTTAACGCTGCAGACACCGGAATGAACAAGACAAACAAATGCCCCACCGTAGGGGAACGTACAACCTGGGTGGGAGAGAGATGGTCAGAATCCATGGAAGTCACAAACAAATGAACAGGGTCATTTTACACGGTGATAAACGAGGAATGTGACAGAGTGTCTGAGGTAAAACAGAAGTCAAGGTAAACAATTTAGACAGGGTCGTGAAATCAAGATCTGGAGTCTAAGGAGGAAAAGGAAATAACTGTATGAAAATCTAAATGCAGAATTTTCCAGAAAAAAAGCACTGCAAGCCTAAAGAGGGACTGAACTGCGTCTGGAGATCATAAAATGAGGAGAAGAGGAGCAGGCGAGGGGGGTGGGGGGGAAGGAAGGTTCTTGATAGCCAGGCGAGGAGCCCGAGATACATTCCCGTGGATGCCATTTTAAGCTTCTAATACTTGTACTAAAACACAAAAATCTCACTTTACGCTTTCCTGCACCATCTACATTTTATCTCACTACCCTCTGGCTCATCCATTTTAATTAGTATTTCACTTTAGATTTCCAAAGCAATTTCTTTTCCCAGTATTTTTATCAGGTTAGAACCATCTTTATCCACTCTTAGATATATAGTTCAACTTCTCATTCAAAGATAAACTTTAAAATATGTTCCACAGTTATTTTTTCATTAAGAATAAAGTCCAAATTGAAAAATAAATGGATATATTCCCTCTTTATCTTGAAAAACTGTCACTTTCAAAGTATAGATTTTCTATCTTGCAAATTTCACAGGATTCACCTAAAATGTTTCCTGCTACATAAGAAAGATCTTTTCTTTTTCTCTCCCATAATCTGGTATACTCAGGAAATAAAAGACTACTTATGTTGGCTTAAACTGTTTAAGTACAACAAAAACTGGCAATAAATTATATGATCCTTTTGGCCTGGGTGGGTGGCTCAGTTGGTTGGAGCATTGCACCGTACACCAAAATGGTTGCAAATTCAATCCCCGGTCAGGGCACAAACGGAAGGCAACTGATGGTTGTTTCTCTCTCATATTTCTCTCTCTTTTCCTCTCTCTCATCCTTCCTCTCTCTCTAAAATCAATAAAAAACATAGCCTCAGATGAAGACTTTAAAAAAATTTTTTTAATTATATGAGACTTTCTTTTTTTTTTATGTGTGTGTGTTTTTGTTGTTGTTGTTAATCCTCACCCAAGGTATTTTTCCGGTATAGAAAGTTAGAAACATCGATGAGAGAGAAACATAGATCAGCTGCCTCTTGCACGCCCCCTACTGGGGATGTGCCCGCAACCAAGGTACATGCCCTTAACCGAATGGAACCTGGGACCCTTGAGTCCGCAGGCTGATGCTCTATCTGCTGAGCCAAACCGGTTAGGGCTTTCTTTTCTTTTTTATGTGTGTGTGTTTTTGTTGTTGTTGTTAATCCTCACCCAAGGTATTTTTTCCCATTGATATTTAGAGAGAGTGGAAGGGAGGGGGAGAGACAGAGAGAAACACCGACGTGAGAAAGCTCATCGATTGGTTGCCTGCCACACACACCCCGACCAGTATCAGGGATTGAGTTTGCAACTGAGGTACGTGCCCTGGAATGGAATCCTCAACCCTTCAGTCCGTGGGCCACACTCTAATCACTGAGACAAACTGGCTAGAGCAGCGGTTCTCAACCTGTGGGTCGAGACCCCTTTGGCAGTCGAACAACCCTTTCACAGGGGTCGCCTAAGACCATCCTGCATATCAGATATTTACATTATGATTCATAACAGTAGCAACATTACAGTTATGAAGTAGCAGCAAAAATAGTTTTATGGTTGGGTCACAACATGAGGAACTGAATTTAAAAGGCCAGAAGGTTGAGAACCACTGGGCTAGAGCTATATAAGCCTTTTCAAATTCAAGTACAAACATTTTAAATTTCAACATCACTGTTCTCAGACAAAAAAAAAAGATTGTCTACATCCATGATCAGTGTGCCCACTTTAAAAACTAACATTAGTCACGTACATAGCCTTACAATATAAAGCAGTTAAAAGTAAAATTAACTAGGAATGGTAAAGCTACAATAAAATGTGATCCTTTTAATTTTTAACAGGTGTCCAAATAAATTCCTTACGAGCAGAGATAATCACATGACACCCAGAACTCATGAACGAGTGCCTGACACATAGTACTGGCTTCATTAAATATTTCTTGCATGAATAAATGAAGTGATAAGTTATATTTAAACACTTTTCTTGTGCTACTAATGAAAACGCTTTTACTAATGATGATTAATTTTAGACTATTGGGAAGTCATTATGATAACCACACACCTGAAAAGAACATTTTAGCACCATTACACAATCCTCAAGTAAATGTGATTTCTTTATTGTTTAAGGGCTATGAGCTTATATTTCACATTAGGAACTATTTGAATCATTTTAAATAGTTATTTGCATAAAATATCGAAGTTTTTGTTATGGATAAGAGCAGCAACTTCAGTTGTAAAACAATACCTGGTATTTAGTGACCATGTCTTCCAGCCCTTCAATTTTCGAATCTTGCAGGACCGAGTATGTCTTAAAGGCTGTAAAGATGTCTAATATCTTAGCAAGACGTCGGTGGAAAGTTTCAAATTTTCCAAAAATATACATCTCGCTGAATTCAAATTGTTTTTCATTTGGATCTTGTTTAAGCTTTTGTTTTGTCTTGTGAAAGCAGAGCTGGTATTCCTTAAAATCAAAAAGCAAAATATAAGACAGGGAAAACAACAAAGATATCAACCTTATTCTCTTCAGCAAAGGTAACGGCGACGTTAGGGTGGGACTGCAAGCCCTGCCAGTTTCAAGGCTTTTCATTTACTCATCCCTCAGTCTGGAATATCATCTTCTCCCATCCTCCGATCTAGCGAACTCCTAATTATCCATAATGCAACTCAGAGGAGCAGCCTTTTCACCCCGGTCCCACCATGTGAGCAATAGCCTTGCTCTGTGTCTATCTCCCCATCTGTCTATCAGAAGCTTAAGAAAACCTGTCATCTTAGTTATCTTTGTATCTTCAGTATTTAGTGTGGTGCTGGGACACAGGAGGCCCTCAAAGAGGGTAGAATAAGTGCATAAATTGGGAAGGTTTATTAACATGCAACTTTCTTAATAGTGAAGAATTACTGTTCTTTTTAGCATCCAAGATTATAATAATTGCTAAATAATTTAAGATGCATCACCAAACACAACATAAAAATAATGAAACGTTACCTAAATATATTATTAGGCTGACCATTACCTGCTTAAGTTTAATTGCAGATAATATTTTTTCCACAACAACATCCTGTGGCTGGCTCCACACAGAAGCGGTTCCATTGTTCGTAATATAAGCTTTACATGCAGATATCATCTGATTGGTCACCTGGAGTTTTCCAATAAAATGATATTATGTACATAAGACAGCCATCAGCAGTGGTTCTCAACCTTCCTAATGCCGCGACCCTTTAATACAGTTCCTCATGTTGTCGTGACCCCCAACCATAAAATTATTTTCGTTGCTACTTCATAACTGTAATTTTGCTACTGTTATGAATCGTAATGTAAATATCTGATATGCTATATGTGTTTCCGATGGTCGCGACCCACAGGTTGAGAACCGCTGGACTAGAGGGTCCTTAACTCTTGTTCCTCTCAGGACATACAATCTGTGGACTTGAGCTTTGGATTTATTTGTTTCCATAGCAACTTTGATCAAGCACTAGTCCTTTTTATTCAGCTTTATTGAGGCACAACTGATAAATAAAAATTGTATGTATTTAAGGTGTACAATGTGATGATTTGATATACATAGTGAAAGATTACCACAATCAAGTTAATTAACACCTCCATCATCTCACATAGTTATCATTTTTCATGTATGTGCTGGTAGCACTTAAGATCTGCTCTCTTTAACAAAGGATGTGAAGGACCTATACACCGAAAACCTCAAGACATTATTAGAAGAAATGGAAGAAGACACAAAGAAATGGAAAGACATTACATATTGATGGACTGGAAGAATCAACATAGTTAAAATGGCCATATTAGCCTGACTGGTTTGGCTCAGTGGATAGAGCATTGGCCTGCGGACTCAAGGGTCCCAGGTTCAATTCCAGTCAAGGGCATGTACCTTGGTTTCGGGCACATCCCCAGTGGGAGGGTATGCAGGAGGCAGCTGATCAATGTTTCTCATCGATGTTTCCAACTCTCTATCCCTCTCCCTTCCTCTCTGTAAAAAATCAATAAAATATATTTTTTTAAAAAAATTGCCATATTACCCAAAGCAATATACAGATTTGATGTAATCCCCATCAAACTCCCAATGGTATTTTTTATCCCCACCCCCACCCCCATGCGGCCCGTCCCTCGCGCACTCCCCAATGGCATTTTAAAAATATATTTTTATTCATTTCAGAGAGGAAAGGAGAGGGAGAGAGAGATAGAAACATCAATGATGAGGGAGAATCATTGATTGGTTGCCACCTGCACATCATGCTTAGCGAAGTAAGTTTGATGGAAAAAGTCAAGAACCATATGATTTCACTCACATGTGGACTATAAAACTAAAAGCAACAACAACAAAAAACAAGACAAACAAAAACTCATAGACACAGATAACAGTATGGTAGTTACCAGAGGGAAAGGGGGAGAGAGGTTGTAAAGGGTTAAGGGGTCAAATATATGGTGAGAGAAAGAGATCTGACTTTGGGTGGTAAACACACAATGCAATATTGATGATATATTATAGAACTGTACACTTGAAATCTATAATTTTATTAACTAATGTTACCCCAATAAATTTAATTTTTTAAAATAAAAATGATCTGCTCTCTTAGCAAATGTCAAGTGCACAACACAGTATTGCAACTATAGTCACCATGCTGTACCTTAGACCCCCAGAACTTATTCACCTTACGTAATTGAAAGTTTATACATTTTTACCATCTCCCCATTTCTGCCAACCCCCCAGTCCCTGGCAACCACCACTTTCCTCTGCTTCTATTTGTTCAACATTTTTAGATACCACACATAGATTGTCTAAAACATTTGTGAAATCAGAGTTGGAAGGACCATGGACAATCCCCAATTCAAGCCCCCTAGAAATGATTCACTTTCCAACCTAAACGCTGCTAAGAGTTTCCCCGATCTCCTTGAGTAGCCTGCTCTACCACCTAACTCAGTTTCTAAGTGCCATGTGGACTGTCCACCTGATCATTTCATGCCCCTGGATCTGTAGCAGACATGTCTATAGGAGAAGGCAACAGAAAAAAAGAGTAAAGCTAATGTAGGTAACTACTAGCATTTTATCCATCTGTCCAAACTTTAAAAAGACTTCAGACTTTTCTCAGTGACTTTTTATAAATTAAAAGGAAAACTGGAGGACTACTGTATGCATGGAATGATATGATGGCTGGGTTTTAGTGCAAAGGTCGAGAGTATAAGTGAAAGAAGGCTGGCCATGTGTTAATAGTTGTTGAATCTGCGTAATATGTACATGGGGGTTCAGTATACAATTCTCTTTCCTTTTGTACCTGCTTCAAATGTCCCATAATGAAAGGATTTGGAAATTTAGATAAATGGTGGTTTTACAATTCTATTCAACAAGGCCTGCAAATAATATGCAAGTCAATTTGTGTTGTTACTAAAGTAACAACACAAGTTGACTTTTGAGTCTTCTGCCCAGGGACTAGCCCCTGTGTGACCCCCACATGTAGTTTTAAAGTGTGGTCAGGAGTTGCTGTCTTGCTACTTGGTGAGAAAGCAGAAGAATTTTTCTCTGAGCGCGCGAGGCTGATGGCCCTATTCCCAGGAAGAAGCATGACTCCTAGAGCATTAGTATTCACAGCACAAGCCACGATGAAAATTCCTCTATTTTAATACAACATTTAAAATTTTGCCTTGGCAATGAAAAAGTCATTTATTTCTCAGAGACCATTCATTGTGGGAAAAGCACAGTGCTCACCATAAACACTTAGGAGTTAGGACATAAGGTTTAAACATCGTTACGGTTTTCTGGCAGAATCACTATAATTGCTTTATGGATTACTGGAACATTGCAAGTGGCTTTTATTATCGAGATTACTATCCTAATAACACCAAGTAAACAACTGTGGCATCAAATAAATTCGGTACAGTAGCTTATAAATATGAAACAGGAGATAGTCTGTCTTTTCTTAATTAAAATTTACCCATCGGAATAAATAATGTGCTCAATAACATAGGTAAGAAATTCCAAAAAGAATCTTTTTTCATTTTCATTATATATATAACACAATATTTATTATAACAATTACTTTGAGAAATTATGCTTCATGATGTGGACAGAATCAGCCTCTCACATAAACTTAATTCTAGCTCTACTGAGGGATTAAGCTTTTTTTTAAATTGTAGTATTCAGAGACATTGGGTTGTATTGATATGGTAATTTTTAATTACCAAAATAGTGACCATTGGCAAAGAAATATCAGCGACCGCACTGCGGACTTTATGCTATACACTTACCTTTACAAACAGAGACGTAATCTTCTCAGAGGTGTTATAATAATGAGAGATACTATAGATCATTTTAATTGCATTTATAAGTGTAGGAATAGCATCAATCATAGATATCTGGAAGACACCACAAAAGTTTTCTGGGAAATAAATATCAAATTCAGCAAAATTCTAATAGTCTAATCATGTCACTTAAGTAACTTTTACTTAAAAATTTAAAATATTATCTAACACTTTCCATAAATACATTTAAGGATCATTTTGTTATTTAGTCATATTCAGTTAATCACATTTTATTTCAATGCAAGAAACATTAACTTTCTTTTAATGACTAGGAGGTTGTGTCAACTAACAATCAAGTTTGTAATCAATAAAAGCAGGCACTTCCTAAAGTTAAAAGTTCAAAAAAACACCTGCTCGATGACTCTTCCCACAGTAGGGTAGCCCAGAATGTCAGCTGCAATATTTAATGGAAAATGCAATGTGCAAGAAATGTTTTTTAAATAGCACATATACATCTTTGATAGATGGAAGGATGGATGGATAGAGAGATGTAGATATATAGCTATATAGACATAGATATAGATAGATAGATATAGATATAGATAGATATAGATATAGATATAGATATAGACATAGATATAGATATACTAGATATAGATATGTAGACGTGTGTATATATACATATCATTTTCTTAAAAAGAGATTTCTAAGACTTTTCCAACAGACTGTAATATCTACAAACCAAAACTCTACACTCAATTCAGCTGTTATAAAAGGGCCATCAGGAGACTGAGAGGGTAGAAATAATTAACTCACGGGGTCATTGCTGTACAAAGGGTCACAGCATTTTTCAAGTGTGTACAAATATTTGACATTGTCCTTTGCCTCGTTAGCTGCATCAGTGATTCGAATATCCATCTCCCGCCAAGTCTAAGCACAGTACAAGAAAGCAATTTTAATGCAATTATTAATAGAGAAGCTTCCAATATAACAGCTGCTAAGAGTCACCACAGATCCCTTGGGTCCGACTTTCACTTTGTCCTGTGCATCTTACATAAAACTGAACCCAGAGGGGTGAAGGACACTGTCACACTGAAGAGTAATTTTAATCTTTTTACTAGGCCTTCTCTTATAAAACCTATTAAGTAACTAGGACAGAGCATCAGGAGGGAAGCAATTATTTATTAACTGCCAACCATATACCAGGACTGTGCTATGACCTAGGAATTTCAAAATGGACAGATATCTAAAAGTAGGAGAAGTAAAAGGAAGTGATTTAGCTCCAGCCAACATGTTCAACTGACTTCATTGAAGTCCTACTGATATTTCTGAACTATAGCACAATGAAATGGTTGCATTCTTTGGACAATGATACAAGGTAAATCTAAAGCAGTTATTGAAACAAATTATTATTATTTAAATTATTTTCATAGATTGAAACATCCATGCAAATGGCTAATAAATTGTCTTTATGGCACCAATGCCAGGTGTGGTTGGCACCTCTGTGATGGTTCCCAGTGACCACCGACTCCGGGTATTCGTGGTCTTGTGTCATCCTCACCCCTTGATTGCGGGCTGAATCTAGCATTGCTTCTAACAAATAGGGTGTGACAAAGTGATGGGATGTCATTTCTGGAATTAGTTTACCGAAAGACTGTGGCTTCCATGTGGGGTGCTCTCTTGCACTCTGCACATACGCCCTTTAATGGAAGCCAGCTGCCAGGTTGTGAGGGGCCCGACAAGTGGTAAAGAACTAAAGAAGACTCCAGCCAACAGCCAGCAAGGAACTGAATCCTGCAACACCCACATGAGTGACTTGGAATCATATCCTCCCCAGTCGAGCCTGCTGATGAGCCAACACACCTACTGCAACCTCATGAGAGACCCTGAGTCAGAGGCACCCAGCTAACCTGCACCCAAATTCCTGACCCACGGACTGTGGGACACTAAATGTTTACTTTAAGTTGCTGAGTTTGAGGGTAAACTGTAACAGAGCAATATAAAACTAATATACCAGAACTAAATATATATATATATGTTTTCATTATTACTACTCTTAGTTGGTCTGAATATATAATCATGTTACAATGTGCTATCTTAATTACATGCAATGTCCTCTAATGATACATATACATACAGGTATATCAGCCAACAAATATCTTTAATTCAAAAGCCATTTCCATGGTATCAAAAATTATAGAAGGGCAATATCCAATCTTCATTTTTTTCATGGGGGTATAATAATGTGTTTCTGTCCCTGATTACTCTGTGACCTGAAATACCCTAGAACATGAATTTCCCACTGCATACAGCAAAAAGTGGCTGACAACCTTCAGAAGTTTCGACTTGGCAGCAGCAAGCAC
This sequence comes from Myotis lucifugus, assembly GCF_000147115.1. NCBI lineage: Eukaryota > Metazoa > Chordata > Mammalia > Chiroptera > Vespertilionidae > Myotis > Myotis lucifugus. Next base: position 63,136,125 of record NW_005871048.1, on the reverse strand, counting down.
TGCCAACACAGCCTTCACATCTGGGCTTTTCAATTGATCCAAAAGGTAGTTAAACTTGGACAGTCTCTTCTTCCAGTGCTCCAACTCCGCTCGGGGCCCAAGGTCATCCGCTTCCTTCCGCAGCTGATTGTTTTCCGCGAGGACCTGTGAATGCACAGGACGAACGTGAACCACTGAGCGGGGCTGGAGGTATGAATGCTACAGATAAGCAAAAAAATAAGGAAATGAGTGATGCTATCTGAACGGGCTCCAGGCTTATTCATTTGCATGTTTTGAATGATAGCCTTTTACTAACTTGGCACGTATCCATTTTACAACCTCCACAAAAACTTAGTTGACTTGTTCTAATTGAAAACTACTCACTTAAGGAGTTATAATAAGCTTTTGGAGGGCCTGACCTCAGCACATTTCCTTGGTTACAGTCACTTACTATGTATAACCTCAAAGCAATATAACCTTAGAAAGTCCCCACGCCTATGTTGGTTAATTTCAATTGTGTTTACTTTTTGATGCAATGTCCACCTTCACTTAGGACTTTTCAGAAAATACTTTTTACGGTTAAGTCTCAAGATCTCTTTTTGGAGGACACACTAAATGAGAAAACTGTGAATTTCTGCAGATGTTCTCATCAAAGTAAATTATGCCTTGAGGGAAAAATAGCAAAGTGCTGTCTTCTAGTTCTGTAAGCATACAGAGTCATTAACTTTCATCTCTTAGAATTCTTACTATCTCTTCCTAACTAATGACTCTAAATTAACGCCAGGGGAACCTCTCACCTTTTCAGGCACTCATGGTAAAATCCTTAGGCAAATGGGAATAGCAAATGATATACCTTCTTCCATTGGCCAGTTCAGTAGCATGGCAACTGATATTTGGTTTCTGGAAATTACCTGTTCTGTTTGTTTGATCCATACTTTCATACAACCTTCTATTTTTCCCAAAGTCTCGGGGTTATTAGCTAGAGTCACATAGTCTATCGGTTCTTTCAGGGTTTTCAGTTCAAATATGTCACACTTTTGAAGGTTCACCTAATTAAAATGAAAATTAGATAATAAGGTGGTGCTTTTTAAACCCGCATACGTGCGCGCGCACACATACACACACACACACACACACACACACACACACACAGGTTGACCCCTTGGCTTAGAATTATCTTAAGGGGCCCCTCCAGTCTAAACCAATCCTGCTCTCTGAAGAAATACCCTGAAACAGTGAGGCATCCAATGCCCAATCCTCACACACACAGAGCACACCACTTGAGAAGATGGGTTCTGAGGTCAAATTCTGGGTAGAAAAGAAAGACTGAACTAGAGGGGAAGATAGTCATAACATCACAGAATTTGGGAATTAATAGGGAACTTGAAAATTAATGTTAACTCATGAAACCAAAGAAAGTAGGGAAGCTTCAAGAAAATTGACAGGTGGAGAGGAGTAATTTCTAAACTATCACATTCATTTTTGGAAACTAACTAGAGGGACATGTTCTCTTATCCTGACTCAATAACATCTTTATAGTTAGCAAGTTCACTGACAACACAAAGACTTATTTTAGGAGAAGGAAGGAGGAAGGGGGGAGTAAAGGATGTGTTGGATTTTGACTTGACAATGAAACCTAGTGTGTTTTTAAACACACATCATACAAAATGGACCTCAATATTTACGGAAGACATTTTCCCTTGAGAGGAGTAAGTGCTATATTGTCAATGGTATCATGGGCTCCATTCTTCTACATCCCACTCATGCTGGGTGTGGGCTGTCATCTACCCCAGAAATCACTAACAAAGGCTTACACAGATGGAACAAATTTTATAGAAGCTGAAGTTCACATTTGCCACACTTATTATTAAAGGCACTTTGGTCACTGGCTGAACCAAAGGGCCTGACCCACTCTCTCCTCTCCAGATGTGTTAATTCCTCTCTTCTCCCTCCTCTCCAGGATTTCCTTCATTCCTACCCACCACCACCACCACCCCCAGACACACACATACACACACACACACACACACACACACACACACTACACACATACACACACACTTTGGGTCCAAGTTCCTTCCTTCTGGGATGCAGAGCAATGCCACAAGCATTTCATACTCTGCAGCCACACATCTGACATGACTGAGTCTTCCATCATAGTCACCATTTCTATGGAACCTCTGATGCATTAATCACTCTGAACTAAGGAATTTAAATCTAGTCACCACCACATCATGAGGGGGCAATAAAAATGCCCATGAGCCCTAGCTGGTTTGGCTCAGCAGATAGAACGTCAGCCTGCGGACCAAAGGGTCCCAGGTTCAATTCCAGTCAGGGACACATACCTTGGTTGCAAGCTCCTCTCCGACCCGGGCCCTGGTCAGGGCTCATGCAGGAGGCAACCAATCAATGTGTTTCACATTGATGTTTCTCTGTCTTTCCCTCTCTCTTCCACTCTCCCTAAAATTCAATGAAAAAATATCCTCATGTGAGGATTAACAACAACAAAAAATGCCCATGAAATTTTTAAAGATTTGCAAGATAGTGGGATTAAGACTATTTAAGGGAATATTACACACTTCTATGTTGATTTGTTCACCCCTGACCATTTTTGAAGGAGTCACTTCTTCGTGCTTACCTTCTCCTTCAAACTCTCCTGTGCGCCTGACAGGACACTCACAAAGCCTTCCAGAGAGCTCAGGAACTCCTGCCGAATGGCGGGTGCTTCCTGAAGCCCCTCAAGCTCACCCCAGCCCTGGCCCATGGCCCTGAGCGCGGGAATGAAGATGTCCGACAGCAAACGCCGCATGCTATTGAGCAGGCCCCCATCTGCAGCATCCAACATGTTAAAGCTCACCTCCTGGAAAGCAAATGGGACCCTTTACTGTAAAAACGACCTTCAACCACAACATAGCTACTAAGTCTTCTGTGAAAGTTGTCCATTAACCAACCATCCTATGGAAGTGAGTAAAGACCACCCGAGAAAAGCAAAGGCTAGTAATTCGGAGCTTGCTGTAGTAAGGGAGTCCGCCACCATCACCTTCCTTCGGCACAGCCTCATAGGCAGGCAGGGGACTGGGAGAGCATTCTCGTGGGGTGTCCTGATTGGGGGGTGCTGGCATGGGGAAGCTGGAGGAGGGCTAATAGAAGCAGGGCATCCTATGTGGTTGGTGGGAGAACACACTTGGCTTTCCCTGGTTGGCCCCAGAGAAGGCCATTGGAAGTACAGACAAAAGTTCAGTAGACTGGCACCCAAGAATAAAATCCTGCCATTCTGACCAACTGTGACAGCAGTTACTGTTTAGCTTGCTAGTTGGCTTTCCTGAGAGTCTGACTAGCAGGCTGGCTACCTGGGGTTTTGTTTTTTTGTTTTTTGTAGACAGGGGGTTGCTTTCCTGGGCAGGTTGCTGCAGGTGGGAGGTCAAAGTTTTATTGTTACAGATGGTCTGGCCATGGTCTGTTTTTCTATTCAGTATCTCCATCCAGTAAATTATTATTTCTCACACCCTGGTTAAGACATAAGCTTTATACTATTCTAAACTGCAATCATAACAATAAAAATGAAACAAATAGAGCAGAAGATGTTTACCAGTTTATCTACACCAAGCAGATAATGTACCTATTAAGGGCAGGGGAGACATGTACCGATGAACTTTATTCTGCACAGAAAAGAATAAAGTTATATATGTTCACTTTAAAAAGTCTGATTTTAAATGTATGGAATGTCTTATAAAGTAAATTATATATGAGGAATTCTTTTTAAAAGGAAAGACACACACACACACACACACACACACATACACACACTCACACACAATGTAACATCAGTTTTTGTTAATAGAGTATTTAATCCTCTTCCCTAACAGATTTAAAGAAAATGTCCTCTTAATTGCTTGCTTTAAGTGCTTTTAAAAATACTTCTTTGAAAGGAGTTTTAGATATTTAGTGAATATTTAATAAACAATGGCTGCCTCCCGCAGAACGTAAGTGGTTTTTGGTAAGGGGGTGGAGGGCTGCCCTTGCCCCTTACCCGGTGGATGTTCTCGGGGGTGATGGCTCTGGAAGGGTCGGGCCTGATGAAGAACACACATACTCCAGTCAGAGCAACATCTTTTCCCTCCGTCACGAACACTTTAGGTTTTTTAGTCTTTGCAGAAATAGGATTTACTCCTCCTGAAGAGCTTGGTTGTCCTACAAATGCAAAAGAATGTTAGGTTCACAACTGCTATTGCAGTGATCGCCGGATAGAGCTTCCTTGTTAAAATATGTCCTGTTGGCTCATCCATGGGCCCTAGAAGGTCCTACTCCTGGACAATCTCTAGCCTGAACCCTAAAGGGATCTAAAAGGACCTGCTCAATCATAGCTTCATTTCAAAAGCATTGCTCCAGGGAAAAGCAGGAAGGAGAGGAGCAGGAATAAGAAAGATTGGTGCAGAGCAGATCCTTGCTGAAGCTCTAACAGTCATCTCGGTCACAGTGGGCCTTCCCAGGGGCAGTGGGAGTGGGTGAGGGAGGGGACAGCATCGACTAGCATATGCTACGAGTCAGGCCCTCTGATTGGAACATTGTCTACATTGTTAAACCTCTCTACAACCTGAAGGCAGGTGCAGAGCCAAGATAAAAAACCAGCTCTAACTGCAACAATCCAGACGTCCACCTCCCCCTGCTGCCCCTCCTCTGTCAGGGTTGGCTCTTCACTACAATGCTAGAGTCAGGATTGTGTAGAGGCAGGAGAGCATCTCGGCGAATGGTGTGACCTCTAGAGTCGGACTCCCAGAGCTTCAATCTCAGGCTGCCCTGCTTAGTCATGTGACCTTGGGCAAAGTTACTTAATCTCTCTGTGCCTCAGTTTTGTCATCTGAAAAGTGGGAATAATTCTAACACCCAGCATCTGGAATTGTTGTCAGGATTAAATAAGTGAAAACCTGTAAAGCCCTTAGAAATGTATATCAAAAGACACTAAGCATTATCATTATTATTATCTGAAAATTCATTTTTGGTCATACAAGCATGCAGTTCATGAGTGGATCATTTAAGTTACACAGAGTATGCTCTGAGCTCTTCCACTGTGTTCTTATCTGCCCCAGAAAGTGTTAGATCTCCAAATGAACTGGTAGCTCAAACAAGACTATTGGGGTAGGGAGCAAGATCATTAGCACTAACAAAAGGAGTTGGGGAGGGGAGTGGATTGGAAGCTGAATCCTGAGACCCTGGGATTAGACTCTCCTAGGGCAGTGGTCGGCAAACTCATTAGTCAACAGAGCCAAATATCAACAGTACAATGATTGAAATTTCTTTTGAGAGCCAAATATTTTAAACTTAAACTATATAGGTAGATACATTGTTATTAACTTAATTAGGGTACTCCTAAGGCTTAGGAAGAGCCATACTCAAGGGGCCAAAGAGCCGCATGTGGCTCGCGAGCCGCAGTTTGCCGACCACTGTCCTAGGGGAATCTTCTCCGGGGTCTCTTTCTTCCCCGTGGTGCTGGCTAGAGACCTGGACTGGGGTGCTGACAATGAACCCCTCCAAGAAAGGCAACCAGAAGCTACCTCCCTCATTCAAAACTGTGTCCCACTTCTGACTAACATCATCTGGGTCTCATGAGGAAGTTGTTAAGCTAGAAGCTTCAACAAGGCACCAAGGTATCAGAAGCAAAGAGGGTTTTTTGTTGTTGTTGTTTTTAATATATTTTATTGATTTTTTACAGAGAGGACAGGAGAGGGATAGAGAGTCAGAAACATCGATGAGAGAGAAACATCGATCAGCTGCCTCCTGCACAATCCCTACTGGGTATGTGCCCGCAACCAAGGTACATGCCCTTGACCTGAATCGAACCTGGGACCCTTCAGTCCGCAGGCCAACGCTGTTTCCACTGAGCCAAACCGGTCAGGGCAGCAAAGAGAGTTTTAAGGTAAAAAAAAAAAATTCTGCAGAAACTTCCAAGTGTCTTAGAACGGATTAAACATCTCACCCACATCAGAATCCAAAAATCTCAAGAGAGTGTGGGCCACTTCACCCAATGCATAGTTCATGAATGAACTCAGCATTGCATGGGCTTTGCAACCTGGGATAGAATTCAAAACTTCTGTGTTATTTTGACTTTTCACTCAAAATATAAAATACTTTCTGACCACAAAACATCAATAGATAATTTTGAGGAAATGCTGATCATTTAGATTATACATGCACAATTTACTCAGTTTTAAACAAAAAAACATAGTCACACAATATACCAACAGCAATAACTATTTTCCCTTTCTTCAAAAAGGTAATAAAAGGATGCATATGACATGTTAATATAATCATAATATATTTGTTTATGTCACTAGCTTGGCTTTAGAATTATATGAATCCACATAAAAGTAAAATGGGATTTGCCAGTTGACTCCAAAGATTTACAAATTTTTCTTAAGTGAAACTGACTAAACTTATCATTCAATATTACTCCTTTGAATCATAGTCAGTGGAAAATAAACATAATGTGACATATAACGGGAAAACTCACGTTAGGGTATTGGCAACAATTCCTACGTTAAAAGGAAATAGTGCCTCTATAGAGAAGAAACAGATGCTCATTAGAAGTTATAGAATATGATTGCCTGAAATGAACTAGCATGTAAGGAAAGGAAGTCTCAAAATGTAAGCTACTTTACTGTACCTTAATTACCAGTACAGCCTGACAAAGTAAACAAAACATCCCAAATAAAGATAGAACAACCAGGAGAGGTACCCATCATACCTGTCTCCTTTCCTTAAGGTAAAAATAGAACCTGGGTCTCACCCTCCACACCACACTGCTACCTGCTCAGGTCTCACAGTGGCCTTCTGCTTCGTGCCACCCTCAATTAAATCTAACACATTTCTGGGTTGTGTCCCATCGAATTTGGATACCTGTTTCTGCTACCTCCACATCCTGATAGTAAAACATGAGGTGACGAAGACCTCCAACAGCAAAAAGCCGATCAATTCTTTCAATCTGGGGAAAAGAAAAGGCAAGGTAACAACTCTGTTCTTAATTAGAAACCGCATTTAAATCAGCATTTACTATCATCTTTCTCATTCGGATAGGATTGCATTTGATACAAGCCACATAGAAATGCCTCACATAGAAAGATTCAACTCAAAGAAGTAATTCAATTAACCATAAAAATACTTGTCACATATACAGATTGGAAGAGATTGTCTCTCCATTTTTTTAAAATATGTTTTTATTCATTTTTTAGAGAAAGAGGAAGGGAGAGGGAGAGGAAGATAGAAACATCAATGAGAGAGAAACAATTGATCCGCTGCCTCCTGCATATCCCCAACTGGGGATCAAGCCCGCTACCCTGGGCATGTGCCCTGACCAGGAATCAAACCCATGACCTCTTGCTTCATGGGTCAAAGCTCAAGCACTGAACCATATAGGCTGGGCTGTCTCTCCATTTTTGCTCATTTCCTAAAGTGTTGAGCTGGTGAAGGCAAATATAAACATAGATGACTGTTTTATTTTCAATCAATTGCAGATCAGAAAACAAACCTTTCAAAACCCAGATAACTGTTAATATTAAATTGCAATAATCACTGAAAAAAATGCCATGAGAACACACATGACATGGAACAGTCCAGCCCATAGCAACCTGGAACCTGGTCCCATCCACCCCACCATGAGGATCACTGTACACCTGTAGGTCTGCCAATGTAGGTACTTCTTTTAAATCGTCAACAGCATAGTTTTGAATTCAAATGGAAAGAAAATGATAAAATCTGCACTCCCTTTAGAATGGCTACTATCAAAAAAATAGAAAGTAATAAATGTTGGCAAGGATGTGGAGAAACTGGAAGCCTTGTGCACTGTTGGCAAGGACGTAAAATGTCATTGTGGAAAACAGTATGGCATTTCATCAAAATATTAAAAATAGAATTACTATATTAGCCAAAAATTCCACTTCTGGGTATACATGCCAAAGAATTGAAAGCAGCATCTTGCAGAGCTATGTGTACACTCATGTTCACAGGAGCATTATTCACAGTAGCCAAAGGGTGGAAGCAACTCCACTGTTCATTAATGGATGAATGGATAAACAAAATGTAGTGCATGCACTTTAAAATAATTAAGATGGTACATTTTATGTCTGTGTATTTTACCACAATTTATAATAAAAAAAATTAAAGGATAAAATCTAGCCTAAAAATTTAAATGTGAAAATAAGGCCCCTTCAGTTTCTACCATGCTATGGGTAAAACCACTGGGTGTGAGGAAAAGCGAGTGGCCCTGTTTCCTTGGTTACATTTCCTTCCCTGGGATGGATGCACTCCATGAGATTAACTCCAAGAATGCGATGAGAGATACTTCCATCACGGCCGCCCTGAAACGCCTGTCCTTCTAGCCTTGCTTGCAAGCCTGAGCCAGGAGGCTGTCTTTAAACTTCCAGGTTTTAATATTCCTGAGTTTTGAGTATGACAGAGCAATTTGACTTGGGCTTCCCACAGTCCAGAACTTTGACTCATTCACCCCACCTGCATGATCCCAAATCCAGAGGTCTGAATTGGGAAGTAGGGTAGGGTTAAGCCAGTGGTTCTCAACCTTCCTAATGCCGCGACCCTTTAATACAGTTCCTCATGTTGTGGTGACCCCCAATTTCATTGTTACAAATTGAACATAATTAAAGCATAGTGATTAATCACAAAAACAATATGTAATTATATATGTGTTTTCCGATAGTCTTAGGCGACCCCTGTGAAAGGGTCGTTCGACCCCCAAAGGGGTCGCGACCCACAGGTTGAGAACCGCTGGGTTAAGCAATTCACTTCTGGAGCTATCTCTCCAAGAATGAATCAGCAATGTGGCGCTGTTTCCTTCTATGCCTCTATTTTTTGGAAAAAATATTATCTATATCCTGGTATTAAGAAGATTAAATGGGATAACAGATGAAGATCACTGAGAAGAGAGACTGGCACAGGGTAGATATCCAATAAATGTTAGCTGTGATGAGAAGAACCAGGAGGAGAGAAGGGGCATTCTCTCAACCCCTGACTGATTCATCCTATACTCAAACCATTTCAGAGGCATCCACGCTTAATTGTCCCACTGTCTCCTATTAACTCCACTGGAGTGGCACGGCAGGAAGGAGCAAAGCTGGTGGACTGCTGGAGCAACAGCCAGGGGATCACACTCCTCCCAACTTAGCATTTAGGTTGGTAGTTTGGAATCAGCCACGTGGGAGTATTTACACAACAGAAATCAGCAAACATTCACACTCTCTCCACTCTCATGCCCCAAGCTGACTGTTAAACATTTATAAGTCTACCACTGAAAAGCATTGTCAACAGTGTGACACCTGTTCAACAAAAAAGGGCTCTCTCTCTCTCTCTCTCTCTCTCTCTCTCTCTCTCTCTCTCTCTCTCTCTTCTAATAAGTTAAAAAAAAAAACGGAGAAGAAAAACAGCCTTCAGGAACCATCACAGGGTTCCTGATATGCCTTTCTCACTGCCCAGGAAATTATATCCTCCAGTATTTTCACCTTTCCCATCCAAGGTCAAATCACATCCTAGGTTTTGGAGTAGAATCGTGGCAGAAAATGGGAAGTCAAGCTCAGGAACAAAAGAAACCAGATTCAGCTGCCAAACCAAAGTTGAAGCCAGGAAATGATGGCACAATCCAACCTCCCAGGTTAGAACGAAATAAATAATTTCTTTAAAATCAGCCTCTGAGCAGAGATCCTGTTCTCCAAAATCAGGTTCCAACATGGTGCCCGAGCCCCGCCTCACTAGATTCAGAGAGATGCAGACAGAGCCGTCAGCGTCGGGGAATTTAAATGGCAATTATATGTACCCGATTCAACATAAAGACCTGGAAAGCCCTAAACCCGTGCTGCCAGCATCTGTCTGGAATCGGAATGGAGTCCTGTCCGTGCTAAAACAGGCACCCTCCTTCCTCTACCGCCATAGGACAGTGTCAGCGGACCCTCCCTGCCCCCCATCATCAAGCCAGTGAGAACTCAAATGCGTCCTACCTGACTCCCCTCAAGAATGGCATCCTCCACCTCGGCTTTGTTCAAGTCCACGCAGGAAGCCACAATCCCAAATAGGTAGTCATGCCTTCCATCCAAACGCGCCCGCTTGGCTTCCTTCTCTTCCTTCAGTCTTTGCTACAAGGAAGAAACAAAAATGTTATATGGCAACTGCTGTTCTCAAATGGATTCATTTTGCAATAATTTCATACTATTGTTGCTTTTTCAAGTCTTGAGTATTCAAATAACAGGCAGCTTAATGGTACCAGTTTTATGTACTACCTTCTATTTTTAGAAGTCATGTTATTTCTATTATGAAAATAACATTGTTTTGAAATTGCACAATGTAGATAAGCCAAGAGAAATAAAAATCATCTGCCATCCAGAAATGACTACTGTTAACATTTTCTTCTAAATCTTTACAGACCTATTTCTATGCATATATAAGCATTCAACACACGCAAAAAAAAAAAAATAGAGATCTGCATTTTTTTAAACATTCTCTAAGCCATTAAGGAAATATTATTCTGCACTATCTTCTATCTTTATTGTCTACAGATTCGTATCTGTTCTTAATTTCTGAATACCCTGATTACTTTCAAGCTGATTGTTAATTACAATAATAAGGCATGTTCAACATAACCAATGTTAGCAGGTTGAAGCATATCTTTCCATATGCACTTTGCTCATAAAACATATGCAAATGTATGCACACCTCTCTATTATACTATAACATTTTTCATGCATCTTTCCCTTAATAATATATCACAGACTTCTTTCTAGTTTAATACAGGCTATTCCCACCTGTAGAATAGCTGCAAAAAGTTCAACAATACGGATGTACCACAATTCATTCAGTCATTTCCATTGGTGGATATTTGGCTTCCAATTCATTTCTTGAATTAAGTACATTACCTTTCATGCCTTGAGTGCAGATATAATTTTCCAAGAAAGAAACGGAGACTAAAAAGATACAAAGGTGAAGAACCTTGGGGAATACTGATATGGCAGGGGCAAGGAGGGAAAGAAAAAATGGAGAAGGCTAAGGATGAGTGGGAAGAGAGATAGAAAGGACACCAGGAGGCAGCACCAATCACCCATGGAGAGTGGTTAGTCCTGCTAAAGCTACAGAAGATTGGTTGGGTTGATTGGTTGATCCCAAGTAATTGTGTTTACAAGATGGCTACAGCATCTCACATCCGCTTTGCAATGTGACCATTCACCAACCTGTCAAGATGTGGCTTCTGTTTACCCTCCTGTTGAATTTGGCTTGCCCCGTGACCTGTTTTCACCAAGAGAATGCGGGGAGAAGTGAGACGGTAAAACTTCCTAGGCTAAGACCTTAGGAGACCTTCAGCTCTGCCTTTGCACTTGGAATGCTCTTGGAACCCAGCCTTCATGCTGTGAGAAGTCCAAGCTGCATGGGGAACCTCCCAGGCATCTGGTCAACAGCTCCAGGCGACCTCCCAGCTGGCATCCAGCAGCAACTTTCAAGCTGTCTTAGACAGTCCAACCTGATCATGCCTGCAGAGGACTGTAACCCAACCAATGGCATGTGACGCAGAAGAACAGCCCAGCTGAGCCCAGTTACCCACAGAACCAAGAGGAAGAACAGATAGTTGTTGAGCTTTAAGCTGTTGAGTTCTGGTATGGCTTGTTACGCAGTCATAGACAACAGTAATCCTTGTTAGAATAAGTTTAGTGGTTGGATGTAGACTTGAGAAAAGGATGATTTGGGAAAGAAAATAATAAAGCTACTGAATATAAACTCTTCTTTCTAGAAACTCAACTATAAAGGAAAGGGGAATTGAGAGTCAAGGAAGAACTATTTTGAGATACACAAAAAAAAACCTTTAGAAAAAATAAAAATGTTAGGGATTTCATTTTTCTGAGATTGAAAGGACTCCTTGAGAGAAGTTGGGGGTGGGTAAGGTTTAAAAAAAAAAACTAAACAATATGTCTATTTTCATGCCATTTCTCTAAAAAGAAACAAACACAAGTCCTGACACAAAGTAGACATTCCATAAACTCCAAATAGAAGAAAATTTAAATCTCTTTTCAAATGTGGCGAAAAACAAGAAGATGTCCTGTTGTTTTGACTGTTTTCTACCTTCCCGTCGGGGAGGAACAAAGTGCTCTTCTCACAGGGATCTCTCGGAGTTTGTACTAAGTGTCTTCAGCAGCTTAAGAACACGGTGGGCAACCAGGGGAGCCGGGAACTGAGCAACAAAACAACAATATGGCCAACGCTGGGCAGCCGAAAGGAAACTTAGGACGTGGAGAGCCAGGAAAACCGGGATGTAAATCAACTGGAGGCTTCCAAAGGCTACAGAGCCTTAAATGAGATTCTGCCATGGCAACACATTACTCTTTTTTATCAAATTCCAAAGGAAAAAATATATATATTCTGGTGGAGGAGAGATTGGTCCTTAAAACAGAACATTAATTAGTCTATTTTCACTTAAATATCACAGAGAAAAAAATACTTCCAAAGCAGTTTTATGGGTACACAACAAATTACCAATGTGTTTTAGAGGAAATGTTTTCAGAGCTATATTAGAAAGAATGTTAAGCACTGAGCATGCTCTTATATACACAATTGTCTGTCTCCTGATGACAGGTCAGATGAAGTAACCCCAGTGCCGGGTGCATGACCGACCAGTGCTGATCAGTCTCACCTTCCATTGTTTTGTACTAAGGTATCCTGGCACCATGAGGGACTTTTTTTTCCTACCACAAAAAGTCAGTAATGTCGAACAAATATTTAGTGGTCAGATCAGTGCATTGTCCGTCCATCAACTTAAACCTGCAGCTTCCTGGTTGCTAGGGAACAGCAGCAACAGCAGTCAGATGACCTGCTGTGTGGAGGTGGCTTGTGCTGCTGGCCTTGGAAAGGGCTGGGACTCTTGGAGGGTGAGGGCAGAGTGGGATTCAGAAGGCGGGAGGCAAACTATGGATTTTTTTAGAGTCATATTCAAATTGCTTTGTGTTCCATGAGCAAGCACCAACTAATGGGGGTGGGAAGATGGCCAGAAACCTACTAGATGTCCAAAGACATCTGCAACATAGTATGAAAACACTAGAGGCCCGGTGCACAAATTCATGCACCAGTGGGGTCCCTCAGCCTGGCCTGCGGGATCAGGCTGAAACCGGCTCTTCGACATCCCCCAAGGGGTCTCAGATTGCGAGAGGGTGCAGGTCAGGCCAAGGGACAAACCGGTGCACCATCAGGGCTGGGGAGAGACATGGGAGGTTGGCCAGCTGGGGAGGGACTATGGGAGGGCTCCAGGGCGTGTCTGGCCCGTCTTGCTCAGTCCTGATTGGCCAGACCCCAGTAGCAAGCTCACCTACCAGTCGGGGCGTCTACCCCCTGGTGGTCAGTGCACATCATAGCAACTGGTTAACTGGTCAACTGTCTGTCCCCTGGTGGTCAGTGCTCATCATAGCAAGCGGTTAAGCAGCCTTAACATATCATTAGCATATTATGCATTAATTGGTTGAACGGCCAACTGGTCGACTGGACACTTAGCATATTAGGCTTTTATTATACAGGACTTCTGCATTTTGGTGACAAGGATGTTACTACCATCTCGGAATGAAAGCATAATTAATGTGCTTTCTCACAAGAGACAGGTGCTGCTTTCAGGGCAGGGCAATTTCCTGTAGACAGACAAGCCCTGGTGACGGGGTGGGGCTGAGGGTTCCAGTCTCTGCTGGGCCTCTGACTGCAAGACCTCGCACCTCTCCTTTAACCTCTCCTTTAACCTCTCCAGGCTTCCATTTCCACAACTCCAAAATCAAAGTGTTGGCTAGGTGCCACCTAAGTTCCATTCCTTCTCTAACCTTTGGGCTATGTCTCATTGGTTGGTTTGAAAGTTAACATAGCCCTAGCTGGTTTGTCTCAGTGGATAGAGCATTAGCCTGTGGACTGGTTTGATTCCGGTCAAGGGTACATGCCCGGGTTGCGGACTCCATCCCCAATAGGGGCGTGCAGGAGGCAGCCGATCAATGATTCTCTCTCATCATTGATGTTTCTATCTCTCTCTCTCCCTCTCCCTTCCTCTCTGAAATCAATAAAAATATTTTTTTAAAAGCTAACACAGACCAAGACTTGATATTCTAAAGAACAAATCTCAACAAAGGTCCATGGCCATATGCTTCATAACAAAGCTCTGTGACTTTTTCTCATGACAAACCCATCCATCCAATTTTTTAACACACTGACCCTTGCCTTTAACTCTGTAGAACCCACACCCAAGTCTACATGCTTGTGACCATAATCTGAGCATGAACTTTCCTTCTGAGCCCAGGTTCATAATCCCCAACTATATGAGAGACCTTACCTCACCTGTGAAAAGAAGAAAAAAGCCCAAACTGGAAAAGTATTTGTGAGATAATATGAAGTCAACCAGTACTTGAGTGATTGCAGGACAAAGAAGGGTGGGTGGAGGTAGAAGAAGGTATAGGGGGACCAATGGTGAAGGGGGGGGGGGGGGTTAAAATAAAGGAGATAAGGAAAAATAAATAAATAAAAACAAAATGGCATGGCCAAGGCTTTGACCCTGGACATCAAAATTCTGGTGAAATGAACTCTTTAATAATGATTTTTCTAATTGTACAAATGTCTAAGCTCCCTCTGCCCTTAGACAGCCCAGACCCAAGCTCACAGATCTACTCCCACAGAATCACTGTTCAGGGAAGCCTAGCAAGAAGTGGATGGAGGATGGAGCTGTCTAGTCTAGGACCCCTTGTGGCCAAGCAGGGACACCCTTTCCCCAACCCTCGAGAAGGTGCCAGAGTACATGTTGCTCTGTTTGCCCTGGTTGCATTGCTAGTTATGGAACTGCTAGTCATCACTGCTTTCTGCGCTTAGGTTTAATGGTCACAAAAGCCCTATGAAGCAAACATCATTATCACCACAAGGAAATTGAGGCCATGGACCATTAACAACTTTCCTAAGAGCACACAGCTACGTAAGAAGTAGGGCTGGGAATCAAGCTCTGATGTGTCTACAGGGCCCGTCTGACACATGGGGTGTCCCAGGCGCCTACAAATTTTGCATCCATTCAAACTGATATTCCATAAACATTTTGTCTTTAAGTCCACTCAAGGGTTTCTAGGGTAAAGTGTGGAGAGACCTCATATACATCACATGGGTTATAGGAGTTGTGTGGGTGGAGACTGGCGTTAACCAGCACCATTTTCTGAGTTGCACTGCTGGTATTTTAGTGCCAGGATGGACTGGTGCTCAGCTGGTTTCCAGGGGGACGTGCCCTGTGTCCAGCTCTCCCACTGCACTCCTGGTCTCTGCAAATGGTAGGTCCAGCCCCACCCTCAACTCCTAAAAGTGCCTGGGAGGTGGGCTCCCCCACCTCCCAGGGGCAGCCAGTAGCCTGGGCTCCGTGCTTCCCCCACTCCCTGCTGCCTCCTCAGAACCAGCTTCCCTTTATCTGCATCACACCGTGTACATCAGGTTCTCATAGGATGTCTTTGCACAGCAAAGCGTGTGGGGCAAGAAATGGGTTCTGCAGCCAAAACAAACAAATAAAACCCTTGTTTTTCAAAAAGGTTTTGAGGTGACACGATTGTCCCTGGTGCAGGTCTGAATCTGGGAAGGAGATCTGTCTTAATGAGGGTCTGTCTGCTGCACATATGTTTGATTTGGTGTTTTGTTCTTTTATGTATATGCATGCATGTGGCACGTCACACACACAGTAGAGGAGAGGGGAGGCTAATATAGGTAAAATCCCCACAGGAGATCACTGTAAATAATGTCAAGTCTGTGAGTTACCGCTGAAAACTCCTTATCTTACATCGCCCATGCAAATACCTCTGAGATTGATTCGCTTTGGCTCTCAATACCAATCTCAAGTCCACAGACAATTAATCACCTGGCGACCACCGTGCTCAAGAGGCCAAGGGCATGGGTTTGCTCATCGCAGGTCACGTAGCTTCCCTTGATTCCATTTTCCTCAGCTGTGGGTGAAATCAGGGAAAACCCAGGAGCAGAAGAAAAAAATACTCAAAGTATATGCCCGGCTAAAAAGCCTGGTTATTGGTAAACTATGTATTTCTTTTCTTTTCTTAAAGAAGATACCCAAAGGGCCCAGGCTGGTTTAGCTCACCCACCTACCCTGTTCACAAAGTGAACCCGATCTCCCTGTCTTCCAACAGAGAAAAGCCTCCCTCTTTGTCTTCCAGCATTTTCCTTTCAACCCACAGGGCCTGTTTCCTCCCTGGAGAGGCTGCTCCGTGATGCCCCTGCACCCTCCAAACCTGTTCTGTAATTGGCTGGGAGAACCACAATTTAACAAAACCCAGCTCCTGAGTGTACTTTCCCTCGTGCCTTTTCTCCCGCCCCTTTCATTCAGGTCTGCAGGTGCAGGAAGTGCTGCCCCTCCTTCCCGCACTAAGAGCACTTCAGCAGAGTGGTTTCTGGAGCGGAAAGACACCCCAGGCTGCTCATCCCCTCACAGCAGGTGCTCCAGGGAAGCCCTCCTCCACTTCACAAGAGCTGCGCTCCCCTCCATCGCAGAGAGACAGCACTTAAATGGAGCAAGTCCCGCCAGCCTGTCTGGTGTCCTGAGAGTAAGCTCTGGAATCCTGACTATTCTTGCAGCAGTTTCAAGGCCCCTAACTCTCCCCATTTACTAACTCCCTTACCTGTCAATCTCTCCAAGCAAATCACGATCCCTCTTTACCTTTTATTACATGCGGATTTTTCACCCAAGCCGACCCAAAACCTACTGTAGGGGTATCCCCGTCCCCACAGCCTCTTGTGCCTCTGGCATTCCATCATCCCAATCCTAACCCAGAACGAGTTTCCTGCACGCCGGAATTCGAGACCTGATGGAGACTCAGTGGATCTTCATGTGGCCATATAGTCTATCCTCCCCAACTGTGAGATAGGATATATTCCAAATGCAGAGATAATGCTTGTAGGATTCTGAGAGCCCCTCTGGCAGCAGGGACCAAATAATTCAAGTGCTTTCGCCCACGTGATAAAAAACATACAATATGTCACTCTTCACATTATGCTATAGGACACAAGGGTGACTCCCAACTTCCCTTACTCACCACAATAAACCAGCGTGCTTAAAGCTGGCTGCTCATTAGACTCCCCTGGGTGCTTTACAATACTGATGCCTGGGACCCGCCCCAAGAAACTGTGACTTCTCTTTCCTGGAGCGGGCCCTGGTGTTGCACCTGCTCACAAGCTCCCCTGGGGGTCCCAGTGTGCAGCCCCTGAACTCGCTGCTCCGAGGAAATCATGGTATGCACTGATCATGACTGATTAGAGCCACCAGCTTCTCACTTGAGGTAGGAACTTCTAGAGAAAGTCCAAGGGTATAAGTTTTGGATCCCTCCAACTCCAGGCCTCTTTTTTCCTTTTCCTCATTACTGGAGTTGTGCAAAAATTGACAGGAAGAACAACTTTCAGCCCCAAACTCCACGAGGCCTGGGAGTGCTCCTCCCGGCCACAGCGTGGAGCGTGGAGCCCAGCACCAGATGCTCGTGGAATGGATGAAGTCTGCACTTAGAGGCACCTTCTCTCGGGGTCCAGAGACAGCGGCGTGATTACCATATGCGAGCAGGTTGGGCTCATTCAGGCTCATTCCGGCTCAAGGGTACTCGTTTGGGCCCTAACAAATAGTAGGTGTCTTCTCCTCATTCCCCAGCTGAATCTTAGAGCCACTCACTTCCTGACACTCCAAGGAAATTGCTTTGACCTTGAATATGTGAATGTGTTCCCCGGGCTCCACACGTCTGGGCTTGCTTAACAGAGGATATTGAAACTGGTTTGGCTGTTCTGCCAGAGAAGAACAAAACTGACATCCTTCCAGCTTGCAAAGATACCTGACAGCAAAGGTTCTCTCCCCCTTGGCTTCCACTGGGCACGCCCGAGGAAGGAACAATGGCAGCCTCCCGCAGAGTTTCTCACCTCCCAGAGGGTCAGCCCTCTCTCCCCTCCACAGTCTCTACCCCAACGAGAGCCACTGTTTAGGGAAACCTAGCTAACTGAAATCTGATGAGCAACAGTATTCCTGAGCTTAAATACAGCGCAAACCGTGAGCATACACATCCCTCCAGCTTGTCTCCATTTTAAACCAGCTGCAATAGGTGAATTTAAGTCAAGACGACTCTGAATCTTTCACGTTGTTGTTTTTTTTCCTAAAAGTCAACAAAGTCGACCAGTGAAATTATTTATCTCAGTTTAATTTCAGGGGAGGAAAAAGAACAGAACCCGTAAGTCTGAAATTCATATCCTCAACTGTGTGTGAAATCAGGGAAAACCCAGAAGCAGAAGAAAAAATTACTCAAAGGATATGCCCGGCTAACATGCCTGGTTATTGGTAAACTATGTATTTCTTTTCTTTTCTTAAAGAGGACACCCAAAGGACAAAAAGTTGGTCCTAATCAGTCTGCATCTTTGAGAAAAGCAGAAAGAAGGCAGACATCATATCTGGGCCATATTTTTGCAAATAAGTCAGTGAATATATACGGAATTATTTCAATATTTTTCATTTAAAAGAATTATTAAACAACAAAAGGAATACATGCATAGCCTGACTTTTTCAAACACATAAAGCTTATGGCACATTTGGTTGTTATTTGCATATCATTCTGGATAAAGTCAATTATTATATTACTAGAGGCCCAGTGCACGACATTCGCGCTGGGGGGTCCCTCAGCCCAGCCTGTGCCCTCTTGCAGTCAGGGACCCCTCGGGGATGTTCACCTGCCGCGGAGGCGGGAGATGCTCCCACCATCATTGTTGCACTCGACAGCTGTGAGCCCAGCTTCTGGCTGAGCGGCACTCCCCCTGTGGGAGCGCACTGACCACCGGGGGCAGCTCCTGCATTGAGCATCTGCCCCTTAGTGGTCAGTGCACGTCATAGCAACCGGTCTTTCCACTGTTCAGTCTATTTGCATATTAGGGTTTTATTATATAGGATAGTAACCTAGATGTAATAAAGCATCATTACAGTAATTGTTGCAGACTCAAGGTTAAATATAGAGAGATTTATAGTTTTTAAGTTAAATAGCTTTGGGGATCTTTGCCACTGATTCTTTTAGGTCACCAAGTTATAATGTAATACTTTGTCATATCAGTGCACCACATAGAAAATGTAGTCATTGTTTACATAATAGACTGCAACATTAAAGTAAGTCTGTTAATATCATACTTCAATGGAGTGAACATAACTGGCATCCTAAACACATAAATGAAACCTCCAAAAAACTTTACTTTTTCCCAAAAGGTAGCTTGTGCTAAAGAAGATATTAATTCACTAATTATACTCAAGATTCTATCATCAATTTTAATGTTTTAGCCTTGGTGGTAAAGTACAGGAAATTTTTTTAGACGTGAAAAGTTTCATTCATTCAATTTACTGCACAAGCGTAAACAAAGGTGCATTAGTGCCAGGCTCGGTGTCAAGGGGAGGGTATTTAAAAACGGAGAGAACGCCATTCCTGTCCTCCAGGAACTCACAATCTAGGGAAGGAAAGAGACGTGAAGACACATGTCACTCCACTACAGTGATGTGACGAGGGCTCTAGCAGACAAAAAAGTGCAGTGCTGAGGACACAGGGAAGGGAGCTGCCCCCTCCTCGAAGTGTCAAGGAGGCTTCTCAGAGGACAAAAAGTAGACAATCCAATCAAACATGGGCAGAGGACATGAAGCGACGTTTCTCCAAAGAAAACGTACAGATGGCCAACAGACATACAAAAAGATGCTTAGTCATTGGGGAGATGCAAATCAAGACCATAGTGACATACCACCTCACACCTGTCACAGTGGCTTTAATTGAAAAGTCAACAAACAAGTGCTGTCGAGGATGGAGGAAAGGGGACCCTCTGCACTGTAGGTGGAACTTCAAACTGGTGCGGCCCCTATAAAAACAACATGGAGGGTCCTCAAAAAAACTACAAAAACAGATATGCCATATGACCCAGCAATTCCACCTCTGAGTATTTGTCCAAAGAAAGTGAACACATGAATTCAAAAAGATACATGCACCCTCATGCTCTTTGTAGCATTATTTAGAATTAGTTGTAATAGCCAAGATATGGCAGCATTATTTACAACAGCCAATACATCTAGCCCAGTGGTCGGCAAACTGCGGCTCGGCAAACCGAGGCTCACAAGCCACATGCGGCTCTTTGGCCCCTTGAGTGTGGCTCTTCCACAAAATACTGATTTCTGCGAATGGGCGACCAAGTTTCAATTGCACTGTACGTGCGTGCCCGCATGTGGTATTTTGTGGAAGAGCCACACTCAAGGGGCCAAAGAGCTGCATGTGGCTTGCGAGCCACAGTTTGCCGACCACGGATCTAGCCAACCTAGGTGTCCATCAATAGATGAATGCATAAAGATGTGGTATACATATACAATGGATATTACTCAGGAATGAAAAAGAATGAAATCCTGCCATTTGTGACAGCATGAATGGACCTAGAGCAGTGATGGCGAATCTTTTGAGCTCGGAGTGTCAGCATTTTGAAAAACCCTAACTTAACTCCGGTGCCGTGTCACATATAGAAATTTTTTGATATTTGCAACCATAGTAAAACAAAGACTTATATTTTTGATAGTTATTTTATATATTTAAATGCCATTTAACAAAGAAAAATCAACCAAAAAAATGAGTTCGCGTGTCACCTCTAACACGCGTGTCATAGGTTCGCCATCACTGACCTAGAGGGTATGATACTCAGTGAAATAAATCAGAGAGAGAAAAACAAATACCGCACGATTTCACTTATATGTACAATTTTTTAAAAAAATCAAAACAAACTCATAGAAACAACAAACAAAGTGATGGTTGCCAGAAGGTGGAGGGATGAGTGGAGAAGGTGATCAAGAATAGTGCAAGAACTTTGCATGGTGACAGATAGTTACTAAGTATGGTGAGTACATTGTAAGATACATAAATGTCAAGTCACTGTGTTGTACACCTAAAACTAATAAAATATTGTATACCAAATATCTATATATATAAAAGGTTAATACACAAAGTGTCCCCTCAGGAGTTCGACCGAGAGTTCAATTGCTTGCTATGACAGGCGCTGACCACTAGGGAGTGGCGTGGAACATGGCGGGTGACCAGCGGCGGTGGTGGGGCACTGAGGGAGCAAGGGAAAGGAGGAGGTGGGGAGGTGGGGGAACCACGCAGTGGCAGTGCGTGGTGCGAGGGAAGGAGGGAAGGAGAGGCGGAGCAGGAACCTGATCGGCCATAAAAGGCTAATACACAAAATGTTCTCTTCAGGAGTTCGACCGAGAGTTCGATGCTTGCTATGACGTGCCGCTGATCCACTAGGGAGTGGCGTGGAACATGGCGGGTGACCAGTGGCGGTGGTGGGGCGCTGAGGGAAGCAAGGGAAGGAGGAGGTGGAGAGGTGGGGGGAACCTCGCAGTGGCAGTGCGTGGGTGGCGAGGGAAGGAGGGAAGGAGGAGGCGGGGAGGCAGGGAACCTGATCGGCCCTGATTGTCGGCCAGGCCTAGGGACCCTACCTGTGTACGAATTTTGTGCACTGGGCCTCTAGTACTTTAATATTTTTTAAAAGAATGAATAAGTGCTTGCAAACAAGTTCAGGGACTTGGCTGGAAGACGCAGACTTGAGAAAGATGTATCCGAATATGGGGCTCTGGGAGCAGGGGTGGGGGGTTAGAGGAGGGGGTAACAGTGCTTAGAAAATGCAGAAACAGCATTGTTTCTGTCTTGTGGCGAAACAGCAGACTGCAAGCCTGGACTGAATCATATGCACTGCTGGGGATCAGTGAGCAAGCCCCGAGGAAACATGGGTTTGGTTGAGAGGGGAGTCCCAGCGAAACCTCCATTTTCTTCTGATGTTAATTGGAGGTGGAAGAGGTTCCATATCCCTCTCTATACGTTTGCATAATAAAAAAAACTGCTGATCTGAGCCCTGTGCTAGACTTTAATGGCACATCCTTGCATCTTCAATGTGACTCCAAAGGCACATCCTTGCATCTCCCGGTCTGTGACCTCATTTCCACGCCTACAGAATGGGGGTGGCAGGGTATTCACAGACCCTAGAAAACGCGCAGCCTAGAATCTGACTTAACCACCTCTCATCACCAATGGAAGCTCACGGGTCCCGAAGAATGCACAGTGTCCGAAGCACCCCGGGGCAAGCATCACCCCAAAAGATGCAGCATGTGTTTCTGCAAGGCGTTATGGTATAGGCGGCAACATGCAGAAAAGCCTACGGTTGCAAACCCCCTTGTTTAAAATTGAAATACTAACATGTAGCCTTAGGCACTACCCACAAATTAGTAGACAACAGTGTTTCTCACAGTTTCATCTGTGTAGAACTTTGAACTTTTTTTAGATATTTTCACACAGGTGTGAGAGAGGATAACCGAAGACCCACGCAAGCATACAGACAACAGCTCCTTACCGTTAAAACTCGGGTGACGCTCTGCTTCCAGAGCTGTCTCCTACCAATCCTGAACATCACTGCGATCTGCTCATTCTGGACGTTTCCAGAATGATCTCTTCTATCTTCTAGGAGACCTACTCAGCACCCAACAGACTTTCAAATAAAAAGTCCTCTGGAGGACCTGAAGTTCACTTTCACAACTCTAATTTGCATGTATTATTCACCAGATACACAGAATAAAAGTCAAAGTACACCTAGACGACTCAAGCGTTCCTGCCAGAGCCTCTCCCCTTGGGCCTCTTCCCTGTTCTGAAGCCTGGTGTTGTTAGGGTGACACTGTTTATATGCTGTACAGTTTAAACATTTCTCTTAATCGTGTTTATCAACCAATCAAAGCATTTGAACTGCTTGGTTGCAACCCAACTTCTTCTGATGTTCGTTTAATTCTATACACTGCCCAACAATGAGCTTGGAGTCCAGAGAGATATGTGACTAATTTCTCTGAACAGTGAGAAACTTTAAACCGTCAAACTACAAATCAGAGAAGCCACGGCTCTGAATAAACTGCTCAAGGTATTCAGTCTTACTTTGTCTAAACAACTTGGCACGCACGATTTACTGCCAGCATTGTGACTAATTGTGACTAATCGTCAGATAGGCTAATTGTGACCCAAAGGAGCCATTTTCTCCCCATAAAGAACACGAAGCCTATTTCATATGCAAATAGCAAATGATGTCCATAAATTACTTGTGCTCACACAGTTGCACATACAAATAAACCAAGGCAATTTATTCTCTGTGACTGAACATCTTGATCATCCTTACTGTGAAAGTGGGATGGGAAATCGCAGCCAAGGTGATCTGAGAGCTCTAAGTACATATGATTTCTCTCATCCAGGTGAATACAAGGCAGGACATTTAAGTTTCGATTGTTGAATCCAGGATTTAGTCCTTAGAGTTCAAAGTTCAGGAATTCAAATCCAATCAAGTCATCCAACATAACCAGGAAATAGGGAACTCATCCTGTCAATACCCTGCTAATCAATCTCACAAGAGACTGACTGGGAAGATGAGCTGCTAATTTGATATCGACACTTACTGCTCATTTGGATGCTAATTTGGTATCTGAACTTGGGAAACTCATCTGGTCAGCAGCCAACACTAGGCCATGGCCTCCATAGGTAGGGTTAATAAAGAGGCAACGTTTAGACCTAAATGTAGGAAGGCCTCACTTCACATTATCAGCAGGTTCTGCAACTTTAAACAAAACGACATATAACAAAACCAAATTTACCACAGGCTCGTTGATATAAACTGGAGTTAAGTTCCGATGACACCTCATCAACCTTATAACACAAGGTTATTCAAAAGACCTGGTATTATAAGCAAAGACCTAGAGCACAAGAAGTTCCAGTTCGTTTGTGGGATATTTTTTCAATCAGCCCCTGGGTAATGGTAAGTGGCTGTTTTCTGTTCTAATGATAATGACGATGGGCATCTCCACTGGAAGCCATTCCCCTCTGTGAGGGGTTGAAAGGGCATCGGCAAGTCCTCCTGCTCAGCATCTCAGTATCAGCTCCAAGAAACCTCTATCAACACATGACCTCAGGACAGAGGTTCCAATTCATTCTATCACTGCTTATCATTCATCAGATTTAAATTGGGTGTTTCCCTGATGCTATTTTAGGCACCATCCTCGTTTCATGAGCAGCCCTATCTCATGACAACATTATCTCTTGGGAAGGGTTACTTTCTGGAAGATTTCCACAGATGGCTGATGGCATTCATTTTGTGTTTGGCAGACGTAACCATGGCTCCCTCAAGGCTTCCCAGGAAACTGCAAAGTCTTCCATCCTCTGCGGCTGAATGTCAACCTTCTTTGGACAAAGTAGAGGCAGTAGGTGTCATAGGGATCCCCCTGAGGGTCCCAGACCTGAAGAAGGCTCCCTGAGAATTGTGGTAAAATAGCACCAAAAAAGCACAGCACACGCCTGAGTCCGTATCTGACCACCTGCCCGCTGCATGCCTGCCTGACATAAAACTGATTTCTGGCCATTAGAAAAGAGTTATCAAACCCTGCTCAGGGAAGACTCGGGGTGGGGGGGTGGCGTTCCTGCCAGTAGTTTCCACCAGGTACCAGCTTCAGCTGACAAGACTCCTCTGCCAGGGACTCAAGCTGAGGAGCTCTCCAGCCCTACCTGCTCGGACAGTGTGCCTTCCAGGCTGAGAATACTGGCCAAACACAAATCTTAAGTCAGACATAATGAGAAAGCAAGAGTGGACCATGGGCATCCTGTAGGTAAGAGACTTCATCCAGAAATCCAAGTACCTCAGGCAAAGTGTAAATTCCACTTTCATTCATTCATTCATTCATTCAGTAAATGTTTATGAGTGCCTTTTATGGGGCCAGGCACTATATATAGTATGTACTCAGCATAAAGCAGCTAATTAAAACACACACTTAATCAAATATTTAAAAAAATTAATTATAAGATGCATTATTTTATGTAACACTCAAAGAGAAAAAGTAAAATTACTTTTGCCAATTAAACTTAAATACATTGATTTTAAGATGCATCCTGAATTCACAGATTTTAAAATGTGAAAAATGTGCAAAGTCAATGAAAAAACCATCATTCTAGCCTTCACTGGGAGAAGATAGTAAACAACATATAAATAAATATCTATAATAATAAAAGTATAATATGCTAATTAGACCAGACAGCCAAACAACCTTCCAGATGTCATTACGGCCGGCCTTCCGGATGAAACCACTGTGGGGGGGCGAGGCAGAGGCGGTTAGGGGCGATGAGGCAGGCAGGCAGAGTGGTTAGGGGTGATCAGGCAGGCAGGCAGGTGAGCGGTTAGGAGCCAGTGGTTCCAGATTGTGAGAGGTTGCAGGCTGGGCTGAGGGACCCCTCTCCCATGCACGAATTTCATGCACCAAGCCTCTAGTGTAATTATAAATAAAATATAATTACAAATTGTGGGAAGTGCCATAAAAAATAAAATAAGGTGCAGACTTCCCTTGGATCTGTGTTCTGAATTATTACCATTTGATGCTTATACTCCAAATTTTGAAATTTCCTGAACTCATCCCTGATTTATGGTGAGTCACCTATTTTGGGCCTTGAAGTTCTGTCTGTACAATCTATGCCATGCAGCATCATAGAAAAGTGCACGCGAGCCAGGTAGACCTGAATTTAAATCCTAGCTCTGTCTTCTTCTAGCTGTGTGAGGTCAGAGCTTTCATTCCCCATGTTACAAATAAACCCACCTGCCTAACAGACTTGTGATGATTTAAATATAGAATTCCTGGATCCTCACAGGCACCTAATAAATAAAAAGTACAACTTTTTTTTTTAGTTGCAAAAAAGTTCTCACTACAGTTAGTGACCATATCAATGTAAGGAATAAATTCCCCCAAAATTTAACATAACCCACAAAATCTATTCTAGAGCTGTTTTGAAATTTGGCTCTAGATTTCTGAATATGTCCCAAGAAAAAGAGTGGATCCAAGTTTTATCAGTTACCATCTACACACCTTTGACAGATTTACGTCTTTCAGCACGTCTCACTGAGGCCCAGGAGAATCAAACACATCCATCAGTTGAATGGCCTTGTAAACAGTGATACAGGGGCAGCACGTGAAGATGGAAAGTGAGTGCCGTGGATAAGAAAGGACCATATTTCATCCTTTCCGAGTTCAACATGTTTTTCACTTTTTACCACACTGACTTTGGGTGCACCTGATATTCAATGTCCGCTTATACCTGCTGTTGGTCAGCAGCAATCATGACACAGTTGTCATTGCCAGGTTTGTGCAGACTCAGCTATCACTCCAGGAGGCAGGACAGGCCACTGTAGAACAGTGACATGTCAACAAACCACTGAGCATCCATTTGAGGAAGGAATGTGTGTCCTAGTTGTTTTCTGAAAATCTTCCACTGACACCTTCTGGGAAGATCAGGAAAACACCAGCATCACACCATACAGAACGGGAGAGATTGGCTAGAAAGACAATCCCAGAAGAACCAGACCCCAAGTGTGAAGGAGTTTTAGAAACTTCTTACCCTACTCATCATTGCACTTATATTTGTATGGATGCACAAGGGGGGGGGATACATAATTTGTTTAAGTCTATGTTTAAGTAGGTCTAAAAGAGCTTTTCACTTAAAATAAAATTCAAAGAAAGCAAGGCATCCTAGTTTAATAGGCAGTTGTTTTTCTATCTTAGTGGTGAATGAAACAGTGGTGTGTCTTTTTCTCTGACGATGGCTGAGATCAGATGAAATACAGTTTTAAGATTGCTCATGACCAGAGAAAAGCTCTTGGAAAAGGAAGGATTTCATTCAAGCCTTGAAAAGGGCTAAGATTCAAACAGGGAAAAGGTAGGACGGGACCTATGAAGACATCACGAGCAATGCATGGAGGCTGGAATTCAGAAGAGAGTCTGTCATGATGACTAATCTCTGAAAGGTATGTGGAGGCTGAACTGCGGTGCCTACCTACGGCAGCTGGCCTTCTCAGGCTTGAGGAAGCCACTGGAGAATACACTGACGAAAGTCTCATTTAGGAAACTGTGCTGGTCGTTGTGTACAGGAAGGGTTGGAGGGGAGGAAGGCTGAAGTCAGCATTCTGGGCATAAAGAAATAAAGGATTCGATAGAGGGGTGGAAGCAGGGTCACTCAAGCCACCCCAAAACAAACAAGCTCAATAAAAAGAGGCAAATCCTCTCGTCTCATCCCCCGTTTTGCTACCTCTAAACTACTGCAATATAGAAACCTTGTTGAAGAAGGCAGAGAAAGGAACAGAGAGATGGAACTGGACAATTGCTAATGTTGGAGAGGACAGCTGTCCAAGATGGTTCCATTTTGTCAAGTTTGGGTAAAGCGAAGAATCAGAATAACTCACCGGAATGGGGTAATCTAGAGGAAGTACACTTTGAAGACTACATGACTAAAGAAATGCAAATAACGATTCTTTTCTTTTCATATTGGTTTTCCAACTTAAAAACATGAAAATCAGTATATGCAAGACCAAAAACATCCAGTACCTTTTTCTTTATCCTGTCATAAGAAAAATTATAATAGAAAGAAAAAGCTTACATATCATTGCATAAGTCACTGCCCATGCCAAGATCTGGTCTCTGGGATTGAAGACAGCAAGGGGCAGTGACTAATACTGAGAAAGCAGCCAGCGCACATCCACCTGCTCCCGCCCACTCCCACCAATAGACACATGCAGCGCTGCGGTTACCCAACACCACAGCTGCAGGACTGAGGATCAGGGAGCACGTTTCAGTGTGGCATCATTGTGAGGGCTCTCTGCTGTTATCACAGTCAGGCTGTTTTTGTTAAACAGGGAAAGAAAAAAGGAAAGAGTTAGGTTCACCAGTAAACGTAACAATTCTCACTTAGCCCTGCATTCAATTCCTCTGCTTTTCTCCTGTGCTAAAATATCAAGAAATGGTAACCTCAAAAGCTTGTTCTTTTCTTATGGAAATATTTAAAGAGAAAAATGATCAAATGCCATTCAGTATACTGTTGGGAATTATTAGTTAATCCACTCAAGAGACACCTTCTCTAACCTACAGAGAAATACTCAAGCCCCAGGCTTCTAATGTCACCCATCAGAAACACATTAATCAACCAATTGAGAAACTGCATAACTTTGATATCTTAACTTTGCAAACGCCAGTTTATTTTATTTATATATATATATATATATATATATATATATATGCCTAAGTGACCATTACGACAGAACGACCAGAACAACCGGTCGCTATGAGACACACTGACCACCAGGGGACAGACACTCAACACAAGAGCTGCCCCTCAGCCCGCAGGCCCCGATCACTGGTGGGGCCTGCCAGCCAACTTCCCGGTCCTTCCCACCCCCGCCAGCAGGTCCTGATAGCGCGATCAGGGCCAGGCTCCAGGCTGGGACAGGGAGCCAGGGGTGGGTGGCAGTGGACGCGGGTGGTGAGGGAAGGAGGAGGCAGGAAGGCAGGGAACCTGATCGGCCCTGATCACTGGCCAGGCCTAGGGACCCCACCCATGCACGAATTTCATGCACCAGGCCTCTATTTTTATCATAAATACAATCCCATAAAAATAACCAAGACATATTTATAAACACTAATAGTTATCACATGCCAAGGGGTCTGGAAGGACAATGAAATGCAACGATTTGTGAGGCAGAAAAACTTTTCATTATGAGGATGTGATCAAATACACAGAAAATACATTCATTTGAGACCAAGCAGTAACATTGGAAAGAAGGTTTTATCCCTCTTTGAAAAGCTTAAGAATAGACTTGGGGAGACATCAAAGGAAGAAGTTTCCAGCCAGAACCAAGAATTATTTGACCACCTTAGAAAGAAAGTAGTTGGCAGAAGGCCAGAGTTCAAGGGGAGGTTCAAATGCTTTGCTTTTGGTGACCTCTGACCTCCACCAAATACCACAGCAAATCTTAGAGGTCAGGGACAGATCTGTCTGTCATATCTATATTTCTAGGTCTTTGCACTGCTCATTAAATGAATGAAGAACAGTCCCATTTATAACCTCACCCAGGAGCTAATTAGATCCTTAAACCTTAAACTACCTACAGTCACAAATGAGTTACTCTGCTACCAACAAAGCAAAATTTATATTGCCAAGGAAGAAAAAAATAACCCAATTTACTTACCTGTTGGTATTTGCTATATTTCACCTTCCTTAAAGGCCATAACATAGCCTGCAATAAATGTCATTACCACCTATAGATCTCACAAAGCAAATCTCAAACACTACTGTTTCCTTCAACAGCAAAAATATCATTTGAGAGAGTATGCACACTCCATTACCCCATGCTAGTACATAGAGAATAAATTTGTTTTATTGACAAGAAAACTACATTATGTAAACGCTATGCAGACCAAATGTTCTTTCAAAGCTTCTTTAAGGATGATTTCCAATGCTTACTTCTTACCAAAACTGGCATCACAGCTTTCCTGATGGAGCGGAGATGAAAGGACACCCAATTAACATTAATATATACGTGTATTTCCTGTCATAAGTACATTTAACATTTGCTTTATAATGCAATGTCTGGTTCCTGCTTCTTAAAGAATTGGCAGCTTCCTGATTTCCCATCTACTGTTTACTCTGCCACTGAAAACAGTTAACCTCCAGGTAGATTCAAACATCCAAATGAAATGGTACAATTAATTACATAAACCAATCTTCATTGATTGAAGTAAAGGCTAAGTTGGGAACAAGCCTGGATCAGGATATAAAAGCCAGGATAAGGAAAGGATTTTGAAAAGGTAGCCCTTGTCCTGGTGGTTGAGTATTAGACAAGAAATTAATTGGAACAATTATTGTCTTTGGAGTGTTTTAACTTTCAAGTGTTATATCATTAAAAATATGGGAAGGTTCCTGTATAAAAGAAACCAAAGATAGCAAAGAAAGACCCTAAGAATCAAACCTGGTGCTATAACTCCTTTCCTAGATAGTAAGAAAATTAATTCCATACTTTAGGTGTTGGTTTAGGAAGTTCTTAAGATTTTTAAGAAAAAATTTTAGTATATCGTATTAGTCTCACCAAAATCAACCACCATCATATTTATTGAGCTTCTCTGACACACCCCACAAAATATTATTCAAGTATCAGATACAAAGAGTATATAACCTAGCAAAGGAGATGAAACTACAGTTAGTCAACCAGAAGTATGAAACTGCAAGCACCTATCAAGGTACATGGGAACCCAGGCTGCTATCACTCATGAGTCCATGAGTGTAAAATATGCCCTTAATATGCAATAAGATCTAAGATAAGAACTTTTCATAAAACTCAGTTTTTAAATTAGTCTAAATCACTGAAATAAAGCATGCCTAAAAATTAAAGGGAAAAATTTTAAAGCTACAAAAAGTCTACTCTGTTTTCCTTTCATAATAGAATAAAATAAATGAAAACAAGTTCCTGAGGTAAGTGTTCTGAAACTCAGCTAGAGCAGCCAGGAGAAAATACTTTCTGCTTTTCTAATTCCTTCCTCCCCTTTCTCAAAGTAGAGGGTTAACATTTGAATCTGTTCCAACAGAAAATTCTAGAAGGACAGTGTCTTCCAGCTCCCCATGAAACCACCCCTCACTTGTACCTGGCCACTTCCTCAGCAAAGCCCATTCCTCCTTCTACTCTGGTTCTTCCTCATTCTCCTTAACCTCCCCATCTGCTTCAGCCTCCCTCCTTTCTCATCCGAAAGCCTGAAGGAGAAGCATCTCTCAACCAAATCTCTTTCACATCATCACCGATTTCCTTGTCATTCTGAGCATCCTTTTGAAACAAATTAAGATCAAACCATCAACACTAGGCTAAAGCAGACTGAGAGAGCACTACATGGTTAGTGGGAGGAAGGACGGGCCCATAGTAATAACAGAGAATAGAAAAACAAAAATTGAAGAAGTTAATTCATTGAGTGATGTAGAGGAATAGGAAAAAATTGCTTTTCCTTCAAGGCACATGCCCAGATTGCAGGCTCAATCCCCAGCGTGGGGCATGCAGGAGGCAGTCAATCAATGATTCTCTCTCATCGTTGATGTTTCTATCTCTCTCCCTCTCCATTCCTCTTTGAAATCAATAAAAATGTATTTTTTTAAAATTGCTTTTCTTCTCCAGAAAATACACAAAGCCAGAAAACAGCAGTCTCCTAAAGAAATTGAGGCAATTACAAGTAAAAGAACTACAGTTATAGTCAATTTTTCTCCTTTTGGGAATTACATTTTTCTCTTTTCTTCTTTCTTTAAGAAAATTAATTAAATGGAAAATATGTTTAAATCACAAAATGTTGTCTTACAGAAGGTTTTCCAAGGGGTAAGCAGTCGATTTAGAGTTTATTTTTCCCTAATTAGTTCTATTCAACCTTTGTAGATGTCGAATCTCATTAAAACCAGTTCAAAACTCTTATTTCAATATTAAAATTTTATTCTAAAATATATGGGAAAGGCCTAAAGGGCAGGAGCAGCCCTGGCCAAGAGTGTGCATTGAAGGAAGAAAAGAGCTTTAAGCCACCCCTGCCCTTCCCTACAAACCCTCCTTGTGCCACTCTCGAGTATTGTATATAGTAATACATCAACAATGACATTTCTTTTTGTTAAATAACACCTCTAATTTTTTCTTTTTGTTAAAAGGATTAATTGTATGTTGTGAATACTGTACTGCAATAAAAATAAATAAATAAATAAACAAACAAACCTGTAAGGTCAGCTTCCCCCACTTCCCAGGCTTCCCCTGGCTGCATCCTCCATCCCATAACTTAGGTATCCTCTTAGCATTGGGGCCAGGCCCTTGGTTTTGGTGCTGATGTCAGTCAGGGTATCCCGACAGAGGCCGCTCTGGCCACACTGCCTCCACATTGTACCTTTGGTCTGTTCTCCCAGAGGATTTGTTGTCTTTCTCTGGTGAGTAGACCCCCACCTCAGCCATCAGGCCTCACAGCACCCCTGGGCTCAGCTGCGATCTCTATTCATTGCCCAGTCTGAGAGTCCAAATTCCGTCCTTGGCTGTCAGGTCCATTCAGCCCTTGCTGCAGTGACCCCTCCTGGAAAGAACCCCCTTTAGGCATCTTCCCAACCCCCAACCATGTGAGGACCTGGGAGAGCTACAGGCTCTGGGGAGGCACTAAGAGCTGCCTTGCATCCCCTCAACATCAACATGCCATCCCCCCATTTCACTTTCTCCGGTCCCGTCCCAATAGTGGCTCAGAGAGAGCGCTTGTCCCCTCTGTCCTTGGCTTTCCTCTCAGCCTCCCTGAGGTTTCCATGATTTCTCTACCCACCCAACCCCCTCGGCCAAAGCCCAGATTGGTGCAGCCTCTGGGTTCCTGAGGAACCCAGGCAGGGTCTTCACTCTTTTTAACTCATTACCCACGAACCTGTCCCTCTCCTGATTCCACCAGCATGAAGGACTCTCTACTCCTTCTGTGGGGTAACACCTCTATTTCTTCACCCTCTTGAAGATGTTGTTTTTCATGCCGTTGTTGTTCTTATTCTATTTGTTGTCATTTCTCTTTTGTAATTAAAAGCTATAGGCAGTGAGAGTGGTGTTAGGGTATAGGGAGAAGTCATTGATAGACAAACTCTGGTCCTCCTATTAGTGTCACTTTTCCTGATCTGTGCCCTAGTTCCGTGGTAAGCAAACTGCAGCTCATGAGCCACATGCAGCTCTTTGGCCCCTTGAGTGTGGCTCTTCCTAAGCCTTAGGAGTACTCTAAGTTAATAACAATGTACCTACCTATATAGTTTACGTTTAAAAAATTTGGCTCTCAAAAGAAATTTCAATCGTTGTACTGTTGATATTTGGCTCTGTTGACTAATGAGTTTGCCGACCACTGCCCGAGTTTAATAGATTCTGATGGTTTATTCTGCATTTCTACTTTCCTCCGTTAGCCTAGACGCGTGGTCAACAAACTGCGGCTTGCGAGCCACATGCGGCTCTTTGGCCCCTTGAGTGTGGCTCTTCCACAAAATACCAGGTGCGGGCGCGAATGAAACTTCGTGGGACATGCGCAGAAGTCGGTATTTTGTGGAAGAGCCACATTCAAGGGGCCAAAGAGCCGCATGTGGCTCGCGAGCCGCAGTTTGCCGACCACTGGCCTAGACTGAAGGGCGAGGTTTACACCATGAACAGCTCTCACATTTTTTTCTTGCCTTGAAATATACAAGCAGGTGCTGTTTTTTTTAATATTTTACTGAGTGATTATCAAATGGGATAGAATTGCAAACCGAATTTTTAGGAACTGAATTATTTATGAGTGAATTTCAATATACTGAGCATCAACTTACCATTGCTCCAAGCCATCAGCTACGGTTTACAAATATTTTCCTTACAGGGAACTGTTGTTGCAACATTACGTGCGGTGTGCAAATGTCAAATCGGTAAAGCTCTGCTATTAATAATGGATCTATAGATGCCTGAAAGGAGCACTGTGCCTGCAACCCCCGGCTCAGGTTTATCGGGCTTTTTCCTTTTCCTTTTGAAAAGAAATCCTCAGAATGCCAGCTACCAGGTTTACAGCATTTCAATCTCATGTCCTATAAAGCCTTATGTTCAGAGGTTAATAAAATGAGATTAATCCAGAGATACCACATGCTAGTTCTTTTCTCTTTTCCTTCCAAGCACAACACGTTAAACAATGCAGTCTACGGGATGAATAGGGAGTCAGCAGACAGCTGACTGGTGGAGGTTAGCTGCCACCCAGTGGCTGGAAGTCAAACTCACCCACACCCTTTGCTTGCAGAGCTAAGGAAATGCACACTCAACCCATGTCTCATAAGTGCATCAGGGTTATCAATCATTTACATTTATTGTCTCATAGCTACAAAGAAAACAGAATGACGGGGAAATTATTGAAGGCTTTCACTAACGACGATCCAAAGTCTCCTCTTTTCTAATTCTAAGTCATAAGGAATTTGTGACATATGTTCAAACGGTTTCCCTTTCAAAAAAAATTCCCAGTTTAGAAACTTTGCATACCTATATCACATAGAGCCAAACTAAAGAAATAATTATAGATTATAAAATGCTTCTCACTACATGGAAGATGATACACTGAAGAGGCAAGTATTTTAATAACAATCTCTAAAGAAGAAAAACATGCAAATATACCCAGATAGTGATCACAATATCAATACTGTTACATGGTGAATTCACTTTGAATGACTTTGATCATTCCTCTTATATAAAAGGTAATAAAATATATTCCTCTTCTCTAAGGTGCTTTACCTCTTTTAAACAATTCTTTTTAAAAAAAATTCAATAGCTAGCTTCATTTTCATTTTTATTAAAAATGATCTGTTACCACAAATACATAGCAAGCATTTAAAATGTTACTCAAGGCACAGAAAAAAATTAGGGGAAATAACAGACTTTTTTCTGTATCATGAAAAGAATTTTAAAGATGTCAAAATTCAATAAAAAATTCATCGTTTAAAAAAAATTTTAAGTTGACATTATTGCAGACTTCCCCATTCTTTTACACAATTCTGATACTAACGTTTTAATATAATTTTTATTATTATAAAAATAATACACATGTATTGTGGAAAACAAAAATAAATATCACCACACTCTGAGCACTATTAATATCATATTGATTAGGTAGGCTTTAATTTATTTAGCCAATACTTTTTATTCTGTTAGACTGGTTCCAATTTTTTACTATGATAAACAATACTGTAATCAATATCTCTGTGCACAAATCCTTGTATAGATGTTTATTTATGTCAATAAGTTATTAGAAAACATCATTCCTTAAAAATTATACCCTTTGATTCCCATGAGAAACTTGTTTAATTTTGTTTCATCTTTGCCTACGTGACATGAGAAATGGTAGGTCACTGGTACTGTGTTACTAGTGTAATTTTCAAGGCTTTGGCAATCGTAAAGCTGAACATTCTTAAAATATTTATTGGATATTGGGGGAGGGGGTGTTACCTCTGTGAATTGTCTGTTCGGGTTCCTTCCTATTTTTCTCCTGGTAATTTTCTTTTTATTGATTTGTCATTGTTCTTTTTAAGACTGGATAAATATATAGGACACATAGAGAAAATGAATAGCTACTTCAATATTACTATCATATGAAGTAGAATTAAATACAAAAGCCTTAAAGATTTGGACCAAGACAGGCATTTTATTTTTATAAAAGGTATAATCCACTGTGAGCATATAGTAGCTATATGCCAAAAAAAAGTATTAAAATAAAATAAGAAGACCTGTTAGAAATACAGGCAATGTTAAAGGGAAAACTGTAACAAAAGGATGTTCAGATAAGGTGTTTTAATAGAAACATGTTAAACCTTATACTCCCCAGGTCATGTCATTCTTTTCTAGGCCATAGATGGTTAACAAAATTAATCATTTATTAGAACACAGATTATGTTAATGCACTTTAAACTTGTTTTAATGAACCTGCCTCCATTGAATGTAGGTCAAGTTCAACAGGGATGGTGAAAAGTCATTTCCCTGGCCCCAAACCCCACACACAAGTCCCATGCATCCTCTAGGTTCTCTCTCCTGCTTCAGAATTACCCATCGTAGCCAGGGATACTGAAACTCCAGATTGGTGCCTGGATGTTCTCCATTACTACGCGCTCTCTTTTCCTGACTTTCTTAGAGTCAATGCCCTAAAGAGTCCAATATCTATAGGAGTGCACAGCCACTGCTTCATGGGCCCAGATAGGCACCAGGCATTTGCCCATTGGTGTGCCAGTTCCACCACCACTGTCTTTCTACCCCCTCTGAGCCCACCTGGCAAGCAGAGGCATGTGGGTGGCCCAGAAGCCATGGAAGCCTCTTCAGACAGTTAGGAGGCAGGAAGGCCCGGGCAGCCTTCCGGGGGAGTATTGGTATGGCACAGACCGACCGTCTGTGTCCACAGAGGGAGGGGAGGAATAGCAGGCTTCCAAGAGGCAAAATCTTAGGGGCATTAATGAACCTGGACACCAACAAAAAGAACAGATCCCAGCCCATAGCTCTGTGCCAGTCACTAGGCCTTAAATTGCTGGATAATGGAGAAAGTTGAGGATTCCAAGTGAGCAACAACAGGGCCCTGAAGGGTTCTGAGGCGGGGCTCACTCACCAAATGAACAGAGGTCCTCGACCTTTCAACAATGAGCGTGGCTCTGCCAGAACCTACCTGCTGGATCCCAGCCTCACGTAACATCCCATTTTGCATTCTGCAGTGGATATGAGAGATCCGCTCATTCAACATCCATGCCGGTCCATTTCCAGTATTTGTTCTTTTGTATTTTGGTAACTTGAGCGCTAAAAGCTACATTTCCCAGACTCCTTAGCAGCTCTCTTATAGCTAGGGCTCCCTATGTAATTTAGGTTGTTCTAATCACATGAACTTGCACACAACTGAATCAGAACTAAGTTTGCAAGCAAGAGGTAGGGTGTGAGGCAGCCATTCTGCGAGTCAGGGCAGAGGTCATGTGGTCCTGGAGCCAGAAACAGGAGAGCAGCTCACTAACCCGAGAGGCAACCTTTCCCTCAGTTCTGCATTGTGCTGGTAGAAGCCCAGCCCCCACTCATTCAGAACACCCAAGATTCAGTGCCATGCCCGTACCCCTGGGTTAATTCATTTCTCTGTAACCAGCTATAGTGCATATTCAGATCTATAACTGAGAACAGCAACCAGACATGAAATTCAGGAAACGGCTCCCCAAGGGGATGTGCAATGTGAGCTTGGCTACCTGACTTGCTTAGGTCTGAAGGCTGTGCAGAGGCAATTGCCTTCAGACACTGGGACACTAACAGTCATGCTCACATTGGCAAATTGGTGATTTAAATTGTCACTTTGGTTGTACAGAATGAAGTGACATTGAAGGCCATGGCTTTAGAAGCCCCAAAGTCCTCTGCAATGAATGATCACGGGGAGCACGAAGAATACAGAACTGTATGGCGGCAGCCACTGAGCAGGGTAACAGCACTGGGGAAAGGAGATTTCCAAACCTTTGGAAATTAGGGAACCCAGCTCTGAGCCAACAGAGCATGCCACTGTGGGCCACAAAGGGGGGGAGTATGGGGCTTGTAATAAATGGTGTGTGACTTCAAGTTTACATCACAGTGACCCAGTAGATGCATCAATTCATCCTGTGGCCTAGTGGACACATGAACTCATCCAGGGACCACTTACTCAGTGTATAATCAGAACAGGTGTCCTTGATAAATAACAGAACCTTCCATTTTGCCAGGTATGCATTCTCCTAAAACACTCTCACCCTATAAAAACAGAAAGCAGTGCTACCATCCTCGATGTGACAAATGCAGGTGGCAATCTCTTCCACAAACCCTTTCAATGCCCCTGTTCCACCTCTGCCCACCTCGAGAGGGATGGTCTTAGAGCAGGGCTGCTCGATCTTGGCACATGGACATCTGGGGCTTGGTCATTTTTGCGTGGTAGAATACTTATCAGCACCCCTGGCCTCTAGCCACTAGATACCAGCAGCACACTCCCCACTTGTGACAACTGTCTCCAGACATTTCCAAACTTCCTCTGGGGTCAAAATTGCTCTTGGTTAAGAATCACTGAATGACGTGGAATAAGCTTATCAGGGGTAGACTTCATGTACAGCTGGTCTGCCAGATTGCTTGACCTAGAAAGAGGCATAATTCTTGCTGAGCCTCTGGATTTTGGAGGCGATATATTCCATGATTGGGTGTACGGCTCCTGCCACAGACACACTAATGTATGAGGCTTCCAGCTTTGAGTGAGGCCCAGAGCAAGATATGGCTCCATCTGGTGCAAGTCCCGCTGACCCGCTGACCCAGCTTGAAACTTCTGGGGAAAATGGGAAGCTAAATGGAGCTCAGACAAGAAAACCGCTGCAGAGGCTCCTTGCCCACTTTGGAAACAACTCTCCTCTTTTTTAAACAGCTCCTGCCTGCTAGTGAGCCCGGAAGAAACTCCAGGTGGCCTTGGTACCTGAAATTCCCATCAGAATCCTTTACAATGACTGTCCACCAGGCCCTAAAGGCCCAGGAAGCCCTCATTTCCAGCGCACGTACACCTACGTACGACCACCTCTCTCTCTAACCCACACCTGTGGCCTCCAGGGAGGCAAGAAGTCACTTTGCCTCTCCTGTGCATCCTGCGGTGCTCCCACACCTAGAACCCGAAAGGTGGACTCTTTCAAGGTCATCTTTCCCAACTGCCTCAGAGGACAGATCAGGAAACTGATACCTGGAAGGTTTAGTCTCTTCCCCCAAATGTAGATGCAGGTGGTGACTGGCAAGGTGAGAACCCGGGTCTTTTTGCAGATTTGAAGGTAAAGAGTTGGTGTAAGATTCGCTGGTAAGGAGTTATTCTGTATCCTACTTCAGCCCTCTCCTCAACATGTGTCACACCCAGAGAAAGAAAATGCATCCATCTTTGCATTTCATAACCTTATTAAATGTCTGGAAAAGTAGAGGAAGTTTTGACTATGTGATGCAAAACGTGGTCAGGCCAGCTGTTTTGTTTCTGTATTCTGGGTGGCTTACCCAGCCTCTTCCAGCGTATAGGACTCTATTCAAGTCCAAGGTAATCATCAGCAAACTTTTCCTAGATCTTTCTTAATACTGACATAAGACAATACATTAGAAATGTGAACATCATGGTTTAAGAAATTAAAGTTAAGCTACCTAGAGTTGTTGCTTTTAAAAAAAAAAGATATTAGTGCAATTACGAAGAGTATCACCTGATGAAGTGACTTCATACCTACAAAAAACTAGCATTTATAAGTTTCATACAAAATGCAAAGGGGTCTGATTATATAAAACTTCAATGTTTTTTAACAAAAAGGGTAATACTTCAAAATTCAAATGTATTTTCCCTCAAATCCTTAACCTTGAGCAGTCTGTCACTAAAATTCTTTTGGGGCTTCTCCACAAGGTGGTGCTAGCCTACAAGCAATTCTGTTGCTGAGGCTGGATGATGCCTTGGTGTTTGGGAAACATTTTATTAGGAAGTGTCATTCAAGTTAGCAGTCTTAATAGGGTTCATATTGAGCCTCTGGATTGGGGGGTAATGTATCCCATATTTGGGTGTACTGCACCTCTAGGATCTGGATGTAACTCTAGGATTCATTAATTAAGGTCAAGGATGAATATTTCTAGCACCATTTGAGGAGCTGTGACCTCATGCAATGGTCTTCAAGTCCAGGCTTGCCTTCTACATCTCCCCAGTTCTCGACTTCACTGGGAAAGCCTGTGAGAAAGGCATGGGCAGCACCCCCGCTTCCACCTCTGTTCCCAGTGACCAGCACCGCCTTAGCCCCAATCCCCTCAGAAGAAAATGTGCCAAGAGTCAGAGGTCGTTAAAAGATTTCCATTGGGGACATAAGACACTGGGGGGTAAGGGAGGCCAGGGGATTGTCAAGGGCGGGGGGGAAAAAAAGGACACATATGTAATACCCTTTGTAATACTTTTAGCAATAAAAAAAAAAAAAAGATTTCCATTGGCTCAGGAGAAGCAGCAAAAAATACATTCAGTTCTATTTAGATGATGGTCAGGGCAGGAAAGTGGGAACACTTGGGGGAACCCCAGTAACGTTTGCTGAGCAAGTCCTGTGTACCAAGAGATCCTCTACATGTCGCATCTCACTAGATCCTCATGACAACCCTACACGGCTGCTTGACCCCGTCTACCACAGGAGAAAAACTACGGTTTTCAGAAGCATCTCTCGCTGTAGGTGGTCCAGCTGCAAAGCAGGGTCTGTCGGACAGCAGAGCCTCCTTACTTTTCTACCACACTGTGGTCGCGTGGACATCTGCAATGCTACTTCAGAAGCTGGGGCCCCCATGGCTCTGTCTTTCCTATATGAAGTATCAGAGTCCTGGAGGCAAAGGTGGTTTTTAAAAATCTAATGATTGCTTGAATATCACCAAGAATATCAAAGGGGATTCCATGCATAACCCACAGCAACACTTCACCTCCGCTCCCCATTCTCACACCCCAAAGTTGTTCCAGGATTTCTCCCACACACACAGACCTTCCACAGCTCTCCTCTCTCCTCCTCCTTCCTCTGCCCTGGCTCTGGCTAAATCCTTCCCCCTTTCTTGCCTCTAGGATTCATTGCCAGATGGGCAGCTCAAAATCTCTTTTGAGGGAAGAGGGAATCGTCACAGATCTCTCACATCCATGTCCCGGGTCCCAGCCCAGGCCTAATGGGACTCAAACACACCTGGACACAGCTGGTCATGTGCAATGAGCTGGAGAGGTCCTCAGGGAGGGTGATTCATGAAAGTTAAATTGTATTCATATTTTAGGGGGCTTTGGCCAATGGGGAAGAAACATCCACAGAAGATTACACAGGACTTCAGGGGAAAACCAGGGAGGGGAGGACAGAAAGGCTACTCTCCACATAATGTTTCAGACCCTACACTTCCTCCACCTCATCCCACCCCATCTTTCTCAGGCTTCTGGTATCTGTACAAACAACCTTTGCCACCTGACTTTCCAAGAAAGATACATCTGGAGGGCTAGGCAATCATTCCCCAACCTGGCAGGCACCTGAATTGTCTCGGACGTTCTGTATAAATACAGATCGTCAGGCCTACTGCAAAGCCACTGAATCAGAGCCAGTGTACAAAGGGCCTAGGAGGCTGCCTTTTCCTAACTCCCAGCCGATGCTGATGCAGTCGCCCAGTCCCAGCCCCAGGTCAGGAACAGGGTTCCAGGACCACCAGCAGAGCGGATGCAAGTCCCCTCGCCCTCCCAATCTGGATGAAGGTGAGTTTATTCCTCTTCAACCGAGCTCATGAGCAACACCCCAATGTGCTGGTTCCCATCCGAACTCGGAGGCTACAGTTGCCAAATGGCTGGGGCAGTGGTCCCAAACTTTTATGTCTCAGAAACCCTTTACCCTCTTGAAAATTATCAAGGACCTGAAGCTTATGTGCATGTGGGTCATATCTGTTGATATGTACTGCATTCAAAATTAAAACTGGGACATGTTTAAAACCAGAACACACAAGCACACATTCCATCGGCCATCAGAGCAAAGACACTGCCACACGTCATGGTCCCTCTGAAAGCAACTCCACACTTATCCTAGGATAGTAGGAGCATAGCCTTGACCTCAGGGACGCCCTGGAAGGGGCTGAGGCCCCCAGGGTCCTGGACCACAATTGGAGATCATGTAGGCTGTGGGAATGGGCAGAGTCCCCGGGCTGCCTGCAGGAAACTGATGGAGGCATGACCAAGCTCTGGCTGACTTTACTTCCTGCTTTGGATGGAAGCAAGTCCTCAGAAATGAAGTCTACAAGGCAATCAGCTGAAGTTTTCTGGAAGCAGCAACACGGGAACTATTCCAAACCCGCCTCTTGCGCAATCCCTGGGACAATTGCAGGTCCACATTCTGGCACCAACAGAAAGTGCTGGTGCGGCAGGCAGATTAACGGCCCCCACAGATGCCTACGTCTCCACCCCCAGAACCGGTGAGTATGTTAGGGCACATGGAAAAGGGGGATAAGGGTACAGATGGAATAAAGATGGGTAGTCAGCTGACCTTAAAATAGGGAGATGAGCCTGGGTTCTCCCAGTGAGCTCAGAGTGATCACAGGGCTCCCTTAAAAGGGGGCGACAGAGTCCCGTACACCAAAAGGTTGTGGGTTTGATTCCTGGTCAGGGCACATTCCTAGGTTGCAGGTTCAATACCCGATGGGGGCCCATACAGGAGACAACCAATCACTGTTTCTCACACTCCGCCCCCTCCTTCCTCTCTCTCTAAAAATCAATAAAAATTTTAAAAAGTGGAGGGTAGTGGCAGGAAAGGGGGTCCAAGAAAGAGATGTGATAAGGAAGAATGCAGACCTCAGTGCTGCTGGCTTTGAAGAGGGCCATTATGCGGGCGCCCTAGAAGCTGGAAAAGGCAAGAAACTGGCTCTCTCCGCCTCCAGAAAGGAATGCAGCCTTGCCGATGCCTCACTTTCATCCCAGAGAGACCTGTGTCCGACCTCTAACACACAGAGCTGCTAG
Organism: Myotis lucifugus; assembly: GCF_000147115.1. Lineage (NCBI taxonomy): Eukaryota > Metazoa > Chordata > Mammalia > Chiroptera > Vespertilionidae > Myotis > Myotis lucifugus. Next base: position 63,094,238 of record NW_005871048.1, on the reverse strand, counting down.
ATAATAAATCTGTGTTGTTTTTAGCCACCAGGCTTGTGGCACTTTGTTACAACAGCCATAGAAAATTGACTCACCTGTGAAAGCTGCACAGCATGTGACCCCTGCCCCCAGTAGGGGAGTTCCCAGAAGAGCCCTGAAGGAGAGAATGCCATCCTGTAGGCAGGGCTGGGGAGGGAGGGGAGAGGAGGGGAGCAGACCAAGTGCGAGGAGCTCAAAGCACTGGCCAGGAGGCCATAAGGATCCCTGACCCACCATCTCCCTCACTCCCCTGTGCACAGTGTTACTGGAATGAGCATTTCCGTTTCAGGGCCCCATCCCCCACCTCCCGCCTCCAGGACCTCCTGTCTGTTGTCTTGAGGATGACTAATAACTTAGCACTTGGTCCCAGCTGCAGAGACTCCCTGGCCTAGGTCACGACCACATGGAAGCAGTGACCTCCACCACTGGGTGAAGTGAAGTAGCTGGACACGATTCAGGTTGTCTCCTGGGCGGGGGAGGGAGGGTTGGGGGAGGGCAGTGCGTTCATTATGGAATGAATGTCAGGAGGAGTACATGTGTGCCTTCTGAGCGGGCCAGAGCCCAGGGATGGAAAAATCACATATCAGTTCGAGTGACAGCACCCCCAGAACACAGTAAACCCCACTGCGTCCTGGTTACCTCCCTCTACTGCCTCTGGACCACTGGGAGTCACTGCAGAATGGCCCAGCCCCTCCACCACTGTCAACACCTGACCAAGCTGGAGAGGCCCCCTCCCTAGAATTCAGAATTACAGCTAAGAGGCAATTCACTGTTTTTGTTTTTTCAGGTTGCAAAGTTGTGTGTGTGTGTGTGTGTGTGTGTGTGTTTTAATTTATCACTGAGTTATGTTTTCCAAGAAATTTGACATTGGGAAAACCAACCTTATAAAAAAGAAATATAACCCTTCACCTGACATTTGACAAAAACCCTGGGACATTATTAAAAAATTTTAATTCGCATAATAGGTTCGACATTAGATTAGATTCTTATGGCTGCCATTTTTTAATCTCTCAATCCACATAAGATGCAAAATAAAAATTGCTCATCTCATACCATGTTTATAATGTTCTCATTTGTATAGTGTGTATAACTAAATAGTGAAGTAACCATAATGAAGCTGCCTTCCATCCATATGAAAATTATCACCAAGATCCCCCACACTCCAATCATTTAAATAACATTGATTTCAGAATGATGCCAAAAATATTCTTTACATTTTTGCCAAAGGAGCCTGCCACATTTGCTACAGCATAAAAATAACTTCAGTCAAGTACAGGTATGTCAGGGTTCCTGTGACACCAGCCTCCAGATGCGGGGGCTGTGACCACGGAAGCTCAGAAGCCAGGATGGGCTCCTGCCTACAGGCAGACGGTGGACAAGAATGAGGCCAACACCCACGTGTGCAGAGATGAGAGTCCGGGTGACCTGCCGGCCCTGGCTCTTGCCCCTTTCGCAGCCCCAGCATCACCACCACCACCCTGTGAGTCCCCAAAACAACCCTGCCTAGTCCTGCCCCGTTTCTTTTATCTGCTTTAGTTGGTGTAGGTTTCTTGCAACCACAGAATCCTAACCCACATATGATATACTATTCTAAGGGCATGGGGTCCAACAGGAAGCATTTAATATAGAAAACATCAAATCCATAACCAATATTTAGTTCCCGGATAGGCTCCTGTGAGTAGAATCTTAGTGACCACACTAAGCAAGGCTGCCGAGTCCCACACTTGTGTGCACCACCCTCATCTCTCAGCCTCGCCTGTCTCTGGGGCCCTGGCCCACTTGTTCCACCCCAGCTGTCACGTGTGTCCAACTCTCATACGCACAGCCCCACACACTGTAGGCCTCTCACCTCCAGAAACCTGGAACTTACTTGTCACTCAAGACACACAACCCGAAGAGCAGGGATTAACATCAATGGAGCAAACATTCACTGGTGAGCAAGTGGAGCCCGAGATCAATCCTCCCTTCCTTCCCTCTGTTCATGTGGCTTCGTGGCAAACAGCCCCACCCACTGCTTCCTGGATGCGGCCAGCTAAATAACACACCCTCAGTGTGTGCCCCTCCCGCTGCTTTTCCTGCACTCTTGCTTCCCTGGAATTGCACTCCTAATAAACCGGTTACACAAATCCATGCCCCGATGATGCTTTTTAGGGAACTCATTCCAAGATGTTGTTGATTTCAAGGGGGTCTATGGTAAACCCAGGAGCTGAATATGGTAGAGATGAAAAATCCCTGGCTAGCTTTCTTTCTGGTAACTGAAAGGACAATAGGATCCTATATAATGAAAGGGTAATATGCAAATTGACCCTAACAGCAGAATGACCAGAACGACCACTCAACCAGTCACTATGAGGCGCACTGACCACCTCTCAGTCCCTTTCCCTGGCTCCCATTGCCGGATGGCGAACAGGGAACCAGGAGTGGGTGGCGGGGGACTCGGGCAGTGCCAGGCCAAGGCTCCCACCCTGCAGGTGGCCCCACACACAGAGGGCGACCTGTGGTGGGGGCAGGGCCAGTGAGCAGGTTGGAACGGACGACCTCTCAGTCCCTCCCCCCAGCCAGCAGACTCTGATCACTGATCGCCGGATGGTGAACAGGGAACCAGGGGTGGGTGGCAGCAGGGGGTGGGGCCGGCTGCCAGGGAAGATGGCCCTGATCACAGGCCAGGCCTAGGGACCATACCCAAGCATGAATTTTGTGCACCTGGCCTCTAGTATTATAATAACTGAAACACAGACAGAAAACAATTGATCCCCTGGGAATCAATTACACCAAGTTACTTAGTAACATATTTTCTCCACATTCCTCACACAAGAGAATGAAAGTAAGATCCTGTTAGCAAATAAACTAAGTTTAATCCTCACTCTCCACCAAATGTGAGAGAAGTTAATAAGATGCATTCAGTGGGACTTCTCAAATGCCGGAAGCTGGTCCATCCTTGCTGCTTGACACAGTCGCTGCAGGAAAGAAACATCTGCACAGCATATCACAACCAAGAGGCAAAATTCCAGAAGCCATGTCCGCAGGAAGCCACTAGGTGGTGCGCTTTCACCATCGTTGACTTCTTTACCTGATTCACTGCTCTTAGCCTGAGAATTTGCTACTTGGGCAAACTGAAATTTACTTGCAATAAGCTGAGAATTTAAGAAATCTCTAAATTTAAAAAAAGTTGGAAAGTGTTTTATTATAAATGCAGTAATACAAGTAGACAAATGTAAACCACCGACATGTTTTACTTGTCCATTAGCTCCATGTGTGTTGCTACTACTGTTCCTCTAGCCCAGTGATGGCGAACCTTTTGAGCTCGGCGTGTCAGCATTTTGAAAAACCCTAACTTAACTCTGGTGCCGTGTCACATATAGAAATGTTTTGATATTTGCAACCATAGTAAGACAAAGACTTATATTTTTGATATTTATTTTATATATTTAAATGCCACTTAACAAAGAAAAATCAACCAAAAAAATGAGTTCGCGTGTCACCTCTGACATGCGTGTCATAGGTTCGCCATCACTGCTCTAGCCTCTGATTCTTGAGAAGGAGGCTTTTTTTATTATTATTTGTATTTTGTATTGGTTTCAGGTGTACAGATTGGTGGTCAGACAATAATATACTTTACATAGTATTCCCCTCAGTATTTCCAGTACCCCAACCAGCACCATAAATAGTTATTGCAATATTATTGACTACTAGAGGCCCAGTGCACGAAAATTTGTGCACTGGAGGGGGGGGGGTCCCCTCAGCCCAGCCTGCCCCCTCTCACAGTCCAGGATCCCTCAGGGAATATCCTACTGACAGCTTAGTCCCGCTCCCCACGAGGAGTGGGCCTAAGCCACAGTCTGGCCTCCCTCTGCGGGAGGCGACTGGGATGATCAGGGGAAGGCACTGCCCCATCACCCCACTGCTGCTGCCACTGCTGGCTGTGGTGGCAGTGAGGCCTGAGCCCTGGGCCTCGCAGCCACTGGGGCTCACGGCTGCCTGAGCTCTGGACCTTGCCGGGGTTCAAGGCTGCCTGAGCCCAAGGCTGCCTGAACCACAGGCCTCACAGCCGCTGTGGCTTTGTCTGGATGGACATCCAAATGGATGTCAGGAAGACATCCACCCTAATTAGCATATTACCCTTTTATTAGTATAGATATTGCCTATGCTTTACTTACTTCCTGTGTCTATTTTGGAACCACCAATTTGTGCTTCCTCACCTCTTTCACCCAGTGCCCTAACTTCACTCCCCTCCAGCAACCAATTATCTCTGAATCTCTAAGTCTGTTTCAATTTTGGTTTGTTCATTTATTTTGTTCTTTAGAGCCACATATAAGTGAAATCATATGGCATTTGTCTTTCTCTCACTGACTTATTTCACTGAGCATTAATGCCCTCTAAGTCCATCCATGCTGTCCTAAATGGTAAAGATTTCATTCTTTTTTTTCCATTGCTATATGTACCACCACCTCTTTATCCATTCATCTATTAGGGGGCACTTGGGTTGCTTCCATAGGTAGGCTATTGTAAATAATGCTGCAATGAACATAGGGGTGCATATATCCTTTCAAATTCGTGTTTTGGGATTCTTTGGATAAATCCCCAGAAGTGGAATCACTGGGTCATAAGGCAGTTTCATTTTTAATTTTTTGAGGAAACTCCATCCTGTTTTCCACAGTGGCTGCACCAATCTGCATTCCCCACCAGCAGCACACTAAGGCTCCCTTTTGTGATAGTGATGGTTTTTATTAGAGCATTTGATAAGGTCATTGGCTCTGTTTTGCTTTAAAATGGATATGGGTATGTGTGTTTGCTGTTTAAACAAGATATTTTTATAACCAAAAAGTCTCCCAGAACAGCATTTGTCAAGTAAATCCACAGCAGAAAAAGGAGGCTGTGTATTGAGAGTCACTGGTGGCCCAAGGGAAGTGGGAGAGCCAGAGAGTTGAGGGCGCACTGCTTGCAGGATGGGAGTACAGCATAGGGACACTGTGATAACACCACCAAACCTAAGACAAAACCTTCACAACAAAATTTTCCAGGTTCACAACAAGAGATTCATAAAGTAATTTACTATCCGGCTATATAGACAGTGCAATTCTATGCAGCTATTTAAAATCATGTTAAAGCATTTACAGAAATTGAAACATGTTTATTTGTTGTAAAAAAAATTTTTTTAAATCAGACGCCAAAATAGTATGAATCAATTTTTGTTAAAAAATAATAATAAGTAAATTGCATGAACCTATAGATGGGAAAGAGACTATTGATAGTGATTATTTCTGAGACTGAGAGAAAGGTTTATGTGTTGTTTGCTTAGCTATACTTATTTTAATTTTTTATTTTAATTACTAGCACTACTCTCTACTAGGCCTCTTCTAATAACTTCAGCTCACTTCACCCTCACAAATGCCTATGAAGTAGCTACTATTACAATCCCCATTTTTATGGATTCAAACACTGAAGAACAGAGAGGTCAAGATCACATAGCTAATGAGTGGTGGAACCAGGATTCAGACCCAGAAGTGGAATCACTGGATCATAAGGCAGTTCCATTTTGGGTCCGGGCTCATAACTAATAAAACAAGAACCAAAATAATTGAGTGGAAAAAGATGGAAAACTGTGTATGTTTTTCATCACAATAATAAAAAAATAATAATAAAGACAAATATAGGAAGCAAAGAAGGAAGAGAAAGAGAGGAGGAGGAGGAGGCAGGGAGGGAAGGAGAGAGGGAAGGAGAAACCGTGTGCCATAAGGAAAAAACACACATATCCTTTTGAAAACTTTAAAAAATTGTTGAATGCCTCTAAAATTGTATTATAAAAAGGAATCTGTGTGTGTTTTTTAAAGAAAAAGTATAAACTGAAAAATAGATAAACATTGAAATGGTTAACCCCAAATAAACTGCAAGAATTCAGAAACAGGCACATGGGCTTGGATTTATGGCAGGCCCATCCCCCCGGGTCTCTCATCGTGCCCCGTGCCAGAGCAAACTGTGGCCTGGAACCATTGCCCAGCCTCTGCCAGTAGGTTGCAGGCACTGAAATGGGTTACACAGTGGAAAAAAAAAAAAAGAATTCAGAAACATGCAAGCAACATGTCTTAAATCAGAGGTCCTTAGTTTTTTTTTTTCCTGAATACTTCTCGCTGGCTGCTCCCTGTCTCAGAGCACAATAGGTGTAGAGGGGCTGGATTCCCTCCCTACCCCACAAGTCTGGACTTTGCCTCTCTAGAGCATGCTTCAACCTGACTAGCATGGAAGTCATCATTTTTTTTAACTAAAAAAAAATAATAATAATAAAAGCAGAATTGTAAAAGAAGGAGGAGGATGATGCCCAAGCTGAAAGAATGACAAACCTTAAATACCAGTTCACACTATTCAAATGTGAGCGTTTAAACAGGAAACACATAGACCCCTCCAAATGGGGATTAGACCCAGGGCTGCAAGTGAGCAAATGAAGTCTATGTCTGCAGCCGAAACAAACCACCCCGTTCAGTCAGATTTGGGCCGGGGAGGGTGGGTAGTGGTTGATGGAGGAGAGGAAGGCAAGAGGACGGGGAGAAGCTGGGAGGGGAGGAGAAGACTGGAGGAATGAGAAGCATGGTGAGAGGATGGAGGTGGGAGAGGAAGACAGAAGAGAGAGGGGCCAGACGGGGAAGCTTCTGTTTTACAGGTGGAGGAAGGGACACAAACATATGTTGAAACTCATGGAATCTGAGCACCTCCTCCTTTCTTTTCCTCGGTCCCTCCTAACAGACGTCAGGCAAAACCCCCCCATCTGCAAAAGCAGGGAACGTGTCTTTAGCTCTTAACTACATGGCCAGGATTAAATTTTGTAAAGACGTTCGAGTGTCGTATGTAACAAGCATTAAGCAAAAGCCTTTGTGTCACTGCCATATCCTCCAGTCCACAGAGCAGCATTCACAGACCTTTTTAAAAAGTGATCTTCATACAAATAAAGGAAGTGTTGCTTCAAAGAAGGGGACCCGAGCCCAGAAAGCTGCAAAGTGGTGTCACAAACTCACAAAGGAGGAGACAAACGCTCACTTTGCCCATTCAGCTCACCCGCTTACTCACCTTCCAGGAAACCAGTATTTTATAAATAGCGGGGATTAAATTGTTTTAAAATAATATTGTTCGTGTCACTGCAGATGCCAAGTCTTGTGAAAGGAGCTCTCTATTCCGCTCGACAGCACACAGGTTTGTCTGGTGAGCCGCCACAAGAGGCTGGCTTTTTGGGGGGGTGGGCGGGTCTGATACTTGAGCTACAAGAACAGGAAGAGCTGAGCAGCTTGGAACTGCTTGGGATTCTTCAAAATCCCCGTGTTCTGCCTGAAATGACTGATCATCCTCATCCTCTCCCTCATAAGCATACTAATCCCACCGTATCCCTCAGACCCCAACCAAAAAGACCACGTATGCCCAGGTTAGCCACAAAGCAGCACACGGCACAGGTGGGGAATTCAGAGAAGGACAGAGGTAGAGGTGAGAATGAAACCAAGCCGGGGATCTCTGTTCGGAATCTTTGTATCAGGGCTTTAAAAGATCATCTGCACCCCATCTTTGCTCTCTAGCCTTTGACCAAAACGCATAAACACTTTAACCTAATTTATATTCACTCATTTACCAGTGATGTGCTGGGCCCTGTTTTATTTCCCTTTGGTGCCAGTGGCCTAAACACTTGACTTTTTTAATCTATAAAAGTGGGGATTGTATGCCCTAACTGGTTTGGCTCAGTGGATAGAGCGTCGACCTGCAGACTCAAGGGTCCCAGGTTCGATTCTGGTCAAGGGCATGTACCTTGGTTGTGGGCACAACCCCGGTGGGGAGTGTGCAGGAGACAGCTGATCGATGTCTCTCTCTCATCGATGTTTCTAACTCTCTATCCCTCTCCCTTCCTCTCTGTAAAAAAAATCAATAAAATATATATATTTTTTTAAAAGTGGGGATGTAATTCTCGTTTCAGAAATTCCACTG
>NW_005871048.1:62995244-63085779 GCF_000147115.1 Myotis lucifugus | reverse complement strand
GGGCAGCAGCCACCACTCGCACCTGCTGACGGCGCCGACCCTCACTTGCACCCGGTGCTGGTGCCAGCCCCAGCCCCAATCACTCCATGCCATCAGCAGGTGTGAGCGGGGCCAGCGCCATCAGTGCATGGGAGCGGAGGCAGTGGGAGCAGGGCTGCGGGTAGAGAGGGGTCCAGGGGCTGCAGAGGGAGGGGCCTGGCAGGGGGTGTGGAGGATTGGCGGAGACCTGCCCCTGTGCCCATCGCAGCCTCATGGCCCACAGTTCCTTTCAAGGTGCACGAATTCATGCATTGGGCCCCTAGTAACACATAATAAGCACTTCTGCTGTGATATTTATCAAAACCTGCCTTGTTGGATATATCGATGGCTTTATTGCTAAATTGTAAGTGCTGTGAGCTTACTGAAGGTCTTTTATCTTCAGCTACAATCCTCAGCTACCATTGCAGCATCACCTCCTGCCTCCTTCCACACTGGCCTCCTTTCCACATCGACCACGGCCTCTGGTCCCCACAGGGATTATCCCTTCTAGCTAGAGAGCTCTGCCCTCCTCTGACCTCACTGCCTCTGCTGGCCCCTTCAGAAGCCCTATCCATAGCTGTCTTCCCCACCGGGCTATCAGCTGTACACATGCTCAAGGGCTCTCATCTGTTCGTTCCCTGGCGTCTCCCCAGTCCCCAACACCATTCCTGACACTTAGTCAACCCTCTTTTAGGGAACATCGCTAGAGTCAGCGATGACTGTTTCCTCGGCGGTGCCTCACTTTGTTTTATTGTAATGAACAATCACATGGACATTTCAGGACACCAGTGCATCACAAACACTTTGACCCTTTTCCCCAAATCGACTAAACAAGGTTCAGAAGTGGCCCACACAACGTGTAGACCTCCAAGAGTAAGATCTGTTATTCTCCCCAGTGTCCAAGCATTCCAAGGTCTACAACCACTCCCACAGGAGTGGACACAGAGGGCTTTTCCCACATCCACAGCCGAGCCCTGTTGTCCAATCTAGCGGCTGCTTCCAAAAAGGAAGACATTCTGACCCTTCAGATTACCTGCCCAGGGGCAAAAATGTTGGCCCATGGGAATCTGATCATGATTCTATCACCCCACCTGGGGTCGGCACAATAATAGGCTTCCTCCAAATGGACTCAAAATATCCCAGGTTTACTGTTGAGTTGAAGCTCCTGGTTTTTATTCATAAACTAAGTAATGTGTGAGCAGTTGTTCCACCTTTTTTTTTTTTTTTTTGGCTGTTTGTTAAAAGTGAGGCTACAAAAAGTAAAGCCAAAGGCAAACAGCAGAGAGGTATAAACAAACAGCCACTGTGCTCAGTGCCAGAGAAGAGCTTAGCATGACTAAAGGAGAAAATGTAACAGGTAAACATCCTTCTAAAGTTTCCTGTGCAGCGGGAACCAGTTCCTCGAAATATCCACACTCAGAGCAGCCTTTTTCTAATGCTGACACTGGCCTCAGACCTGGGAGAAAAACAGGGTCCACGGACTTCCCCGGGGAATTTCGAGTTCTGCATAGGTCTCAGCTCACAAATGCAACGATCTGTGCGCTTCAGTATTTATTTGTTTCTGTTTTTTCTTAAATAATGTACCCACAGAAGTGCACATTTGCAGCACTGATGGTAAATTATTATGGCTGCTAAAAGCCTTTCCACACCAGCCTGGGATTAGGGAAATTAACTGTCGTTGGGGAGGGTTAGGAAGACGATGCTGTATGGCAAACATACTTTGTTTCATTCTTGCTGCTCTTCACCCTGACCTGGGCCTGCCCACTTACCTCCTTCTGTTCCCAATTTATGTAAAATAGGGCTGGTCACTTAGCTGGGGAGACACACGAGTTGTACAATAGTGTTTACATGGATGTGACCCAGTGCGCGCACACACACACACACACACACACACACACACACAACAAACAGAAAATATTTACCAAAGAGTGCTAGGTTTTTCTTGGGAAAAGAAAGTTGTGTAAAAATTTAGGGGATATTATTCTTTACTAAGGGCCCAGTGCACAAAATTCATGCACAGGTAGGGTCCCTAGACCTGGCTGGTGATCAGGGCTGATCGGGGCCTTCGGGATGCCAGCTGGGGCCTTCCTTCATTCTGCACCGCCCCCTGGTGGTCAGCACACATCATAGCGAGCAGCCGAACTTCTGGTCAGTCAAACCCCCAAGGGAATAATTTGCATATTAGCCTTTTATTATATAGGATAATTTTTTTAACTACAAAATGTATATATATGTGTCTATAATTTATTATTAATATATTTTGTTTATATATTTATCATATGTATATTCATTATGGAAAATCATTAAATAAATAAAATCCACTTTAATGCCACTAGCTAGAGATAATCAGTATCAACGTTTTGGTGTATGTCCTTTTACTTCTGTTTTCTATATATATTTACATACCTTTTCTTTGTTTATAGAATTGGCACAATATTACTTTAGTGTCCTACTTTTCTCACATATTGTGAACATTTTCCCATGCTATTAAACAATATTTAATTATTTTTTTATGTTTGCAAATCCAGTAGATAAAAAGAGATATATCAATTAAATTTGCTAGACATTTAATGTCCTACTGAAGTTAAACAAGAAACATTTGATCATTTTAAATTCTTTAACTTAAACCTGAACAAACCAAGGGAAAAGTAAAAGAAAAGAGTATAGCCCAGGGGCATGGCTCAGTGGTTGAGCATTGACCATGAACCAGGAGATCCCGTTTCGATTCTCAATTAGGACACATGCCTGGGTTGTGGGCTCAATCCCCAGTGTGGGGCATGCAGAAGGCAGCTGATCAATAATTCTCTCTCATCACTGATGTTTCTCTCTCTCCCTCTCCCTTCCTCTCCGAAATAAATAAAAATGGTTTTTTTTAAAAAAGAAAAGAACATAGCATTGAAATCTCAAAGCAAACATAATTAATAAAACATAAGAACATGGTATAAAGTTAATAGCCATGTTTTACAACTTTACAGGGTAAAACTTGATACATTTATGTAGGATTATATAGTATGTGGGTTTTAAATTAAGACATACAATCATCATTGGTTTACTGATACTAGAAGTAGCAACTCCACCTGTCATTTTCAGGTCACTATCATCGTTGACAAAAATGGGGAGAAAACACTAAAAAGGCTAAAAAGAACTAACGAGAATTGCCTTAATGCAACACTATAAATAGATATGTTGGAAATTCCAAGTACTTATGAAATAAATTATATGAAAATAAGACATTAATGGGTCTACCTTAACAAGATGTTCACAAGAATAAAACAGCAAATTTTGAGCAAGAGTAATATGCACAGAGATGAGGAAAAGGTTGAAGTATTACTCATGTAAACGATATACATGGCTCTTAATTAACAAAATATACATTTACCTTTATTAAGTCCTGACGGTGCACACTTTATTGATTGCTATAATCGCTGTAGCTATAGTTACATAGCTATAAATAGTGTCGCTAAGTGAAAAAATATAATATACAATGTCCCTTGAAGGTAAATACTAAAACAAATACCTGGATTTTTTTTTTCATTCCACAACATTCATGTTTAAAAAGAGAGTGAGAGCAAAACCAAATGACGTGAAAGCTGACTGCCATGCTTTCAGAAGCTCCCAGGCGTTTCTCACCTGCTGTGCATGGAGGCACATGTAAGAGATAAGGAAACTGCCCGTGGGGCTCTCTCTGCGCACCATCTCTCTCCCTCTTTCCCTCTCTCCAAGGGAACTAAACATTTGCTTTTGTCCAAACCCAAGGGCTAACAAGAGCTAGAAACAGCCAACAAACTTGACACAAAAGCAGCCTGCGCCCCACCTGGATCTCTGATGCTCGCTAGGGCACCATGGGTTGCTTGGGTCCACCTCGCTGACCCGCTGACCGCAGTGGCCTCTCCGCAGCCAGAGGAAGGGGAAACCAGCAAGCCCAACAGAGAGGGGCGACCCTAACAAGTCCCTGCCCTATCACTTTTGCACTTTTTAAAATATATTTTTATTGATTTCAGAGAGGAAGGCAGAAGGAGAGAGAGATAGAAACACCCATTATGAGATAGAATCACTAATTGGCTGCCTCCTGCAGCAACCCGGGCATGTGCCCTTGACCAGAATCGAACGTGGGACCCTTCAGTCCGCAGGCCGATGCTCTCTAGCCACTGAGCCAGACCAGTAGGGCAACACTTTTTGCACTTTTGTGGGTGCCCAGGGACATGACTGGCCACCACCCCCCCCCAAAAAAAAAACACCTGCAAAACTCAAAAACCAGCAACTCCAGCCCTACCAGCTCCTCAAACCGTTTCCACACCTGCCACGCCCCGAAGGTGAATCCCAGACAAGAAGCCCGACCCACTCTCGACCGCGTGGACCCCACGGAGCAGCCCAGCGGCTGCGCACGCGCTTTGGGGGCAGCAGGGCGTGGGATGGGAACCGGGACGGAGCACGCACAGTACCGGCTTGTCCATGACGCTGCGCTCCGGCGCTTCGCGGGGACCCGCGGCCGGTCGCGCCTGGCAGGTGCTTGGCCCACGGCTGTCGCCGTCCTCCGCCCACGCCGCTCCCCCGCGTCCCCTCGGTATGCACGTTGTCCCGCTCGAGCGGCTGTTGGCGGCTTGCGTGGTTGCCTTGGCGACGAGCAATGCTCCGCCTGGACCGGGCTCCCTCCTCCCACTCCTGGCGCTAGGGCGCCTCCCAGGGTCCCCGCGCCCGCCCGCCTGGAGCCACTTGCACCGCAGCCCTTTGGGCCCTGAGCCCAGATGCTGTTTCTTGACTGTTTTCTATCAGGTTTTTGTGAGTTCTCGGCGGGATGTGACTTCTAGCATCAGCCAAGTCCATTCGTTTGGAACTTGTTTGAATGTGGGATTTAGGCTTCTCCAGCTCCAGGAGAAACCAATCAAAATGGAATTTCCAATGTTTCAACTATAATATGCACATCTTCTGACAGTCTTGACTCCTACTTAGGTTCCTCTCCTTGCTTCCTTGTCAGCTTAGAACTCAATGGAAAGTTTTAACCTTCAGTTTTAACCTGGTGGTGACAAAGGTGATTTCCTAAATACTGCCTACCTGTCAGAACAACAGCTGCATTGGCACGTGTGATGTTCCCAGGAACTTTGCCTTGAGACTTTCCAAAGGACAATATACATGTTTCATATCTACACACACACACACACACACACACATATATATATATATAGAGAGAGAGAGAGAGAGAGAGAGAGAGAGAGAGAGATTGTTTGATAGAATTTTATTAACTGTTTTACTTCCATAATTTTGGGGGGAAATTTTCATCAATAGACAGTGAAGGGATGATCAGTTCACAAATCAATATGACTTCAAGTTATAAAACTTGGCAATGGAAGAAGTCACTGTTGTTGGTAACCCACCAACATTTCAATTTCATTCTTCTATGCCTGTTTCTCATATTTATACAAGAAATGGTAAATATTTCCCAGGTCCCTTGCCCTTATAGGTGGCCATGTGACATGGCTGTGGCAGATGAACCACAAATGGCAGTCTACTAGGGCTCCTGGGAATGCACTTACTTTCCTCATAAAAGACAGATTCCGCTTCATACTTTCTGGAACAAGACCGTGATGCCTGGAGTTGTTGCCGCTCTGGAAACATATTATAAAACACAGCCATATCATGACTGTTCTAGTACAGTCCTACTTGAACCAAGTGCCATGGGCTGCATGGCTTACAAACAACAGAAATATTTTTCTTATGATTCTAGAGCAGGGGTGGGCAAACTTTTTGACTCGAGGGCCACAATGGGTTCTTAAACTGGACCAGAGGGCCGGAATGAAAGCATGGATGGAGTGTTTGTGTGAACTAATATAAATTCAAAGTAAACATCATTACATAAAAGGGTACGGTCTTTTTTTTTTTTTTTTTTAGTTTTATTCATTTCAAACTGGCCGCATCCGGCCCGAGGGCCGTAGTTTGCCCACGGCTGTTCTAGAGGCTGGAAGTCTGAGATCAGGCGCCAGCATAATCTCACTCCGGTGAGGGCTCTCTTCCAAGTTACAGACTGCTGACTACTCACTACCTCCTCCAATGGGCAAGAGATCTACCTAGCTCCCTGGCCTCTTCTATCAGGGCACTAATCCCGGGAGTAGCGGGAAGGATTAAAATTGACTATGGAGTAAGTGGATGCTGCACAGACATGCTCCTAGGACCAAACTGGAATTACAACTAAAATACAGAAAAACTTCCTGAATAATCAACAGAAGATTCGGTAGAGAGAACCCTGATAACCGAGGACCAAAAGTGGAGACCGCATAGAGACCGGTAGGAGGGGTCGAGGCACAAAAGGGCTGGCCGGGCTGTGACAGACAGCAACTGAAGTTCCGGAGAGATAACTCAGCTGGGAGGGGTTCCCACTGAGAACCCAGAAGTCTAATCCCCACGCTGGGCCCCCCAGCAGAGAGCACCAGAACTGAGAAGGGTACCCATATAACACCTGACTGTGAAAAGCAGCAGAGTTGCTGTTGGCAGGGAGAGGAAGCTGGAAATTCAGGCTCCCTCTTCAAGGACCAATGCACAAAATTCCCTGTCAAGCCACCCACCTTGTGCTTCAGCAGAGGGAGGGCAGAGTAGACTGGAGCAGAGTGAGCAGAAGCCAGGATCGGGGACTCAGGAGCTAGAGCTCAGAAGGCAGACACCGGGTTTCCTGTGCTTTCCTTCATGCTGGGGAGGCCATCTTCCTCACACAGGCATTAGCTAAAAAGGCAGCTTTGCCTGGGGGTAAGACAGCTGATCCACTCTATTGGAAAACACCTTAAGCCCATTAAGAGACTGAGAATAACAATTAGCCTCCAGGCAAAAGTAATAGCTCCACCCTGTTGAAAAGAACTCTTGCCACACCTGTGGACGATTGCCTGAGGGGAACTCAAGACAAAATCTATCAGTCTGTAGATAGAGGCGGTCTCTGGAGGGTTTGAATCTTTGCCTGATCTAACCAGTCAGAAACAGAGTTTGAGAGGCATAGCAGATCTACCTAATACATAGTCACAAACCCAAACAGGCAGCCCAAATGAGGAGGCAAAGAAACAACCCCCAAATGAAAGAACAAGAGAATTGTCCAGAAGAAGAGATAAATAAAATGGAGACAAGAAATTTATCTGATACGGAGTTCAGAATAATGATGGTAAAGATGCTCAACAGCATGAAAAAGAGTAACTATGAAAACAGAAATAAAGAATGACATAGCACAAATAAAGAACACATTGGAAGGAATACACAGCAGATTAGGGGAAGCCGAAGATAGAATCAGTGAATCAGAATCCAGAGTTGAAAATATCACTCAATCAGAGAACCAAAAAGTAAAAAACAGCAGTTCTATCCGCTGACTTTTTTGGATAGATCTTCCAGACAAAAACTTAACCAGGAAACAGTGACTCTTAAAGGACACTCTAAATCAGATGGATTTAGTTGACATTTATAGAACAATTCACCCCAAAAACGCAGAATATAGATTCTTCTCAAGTGCACATGGATCATTCACAAAGATAGACCACATGTTAGGACAAAAACAAGTCTCTACAAGTTCAAGGAGATTGAAATTATATCAAGCATCTTCTCAGATCACAGTGGAATGAAAAACCTCCTTTGGAAGAGCTTAACTTTTTAAAATTGGGCACCCACTATGCTACTTTTAATCTCTCCTTCCTTTCTCATGTAATTCCTCTATTTATTAGCATTTCCAAATGTAATGAGGTATAGCCTCATGTTAATGTTTTTAAGGCGACTTAAAGGATGGGGCAATATCAAATGTATGCCCCCTTCCCCCCCCCCCAAAAAAAGGAAAAGAAAAATAATGTATTGAAAGGCTATAGGGCAGCTCAGAATAGCTGAGAATGTTGGACAGTGAGGCTTGGAAAATGGCCAGGAGGATCTATCAACAGCATCCAGGCCAGGAACGGGTCAGACACTTGCCACAAAAGCAGCCTGTTTGAGGATGCTGCTGCTTCCCGGGCTGACTGATGGGAGAACATATTTGGCAATGATACATCTGATAAAGGGTTAATATCCAAAATATATAAGGAAATCATACAACTTAACAGAAGGAAGACAAACAATCCAATTTTAAAAATGGGCAAACGACCTAAATAGACACTTCTCCAAAGAGGACATACAGATGGCCAAGAGTCATATGAAAAAATGCTCAAAGTCACTGATCATCAAAGAGATGTAAATTAAAATGACAATGAGGTATCACCTCACACCTATCAGAATGGCTACCATCAACAAATCAACAAATGACAAGTGCTGGCGAGGATGTGGAGAAAAAAGAACCCTAGTACACTGCTGGTGGGAATGCAGACTGGTGCAGCCATTATGGAAAACAGTATGGAGTTTCCTCAAAAAATTAAATATGGAACTCCCATTTGACCCAGTGATCCCACTTCTAGGAATATATCCTAAGAAACCCAAAATACAAATCAGAAAGAATACAATGCATCCCTATGTTCATAGCAGCACTATTTATAACAGCTAAGATCTGGATACAGCCCAAGTGCCCATCAGTAGATGAATGGATAAAAAAAGCCGTGGTACATTTATACCATGGAATACTATGCAGCAGTAAAAAAGAAGAATCTCTTACTCTTCAAGACAGCATGGAAGGACCTGGAGAGTATCATGCTAGTGAAATAAGTCAGTCAGAGAAAGACAAGTATCACATGATCTCACTCATAAGTGGAATCTAAGTAACAAAATAAAGTGATGAGCAGAGTGAATCCAGAGACTGGAAGCATGGAACAGAGTGCGGAATCTTGGAGGGGGGAGGTTGGGGGGGGGTGGGTAGGAGGTAATCAACCTTGTATGCATATATGCATGGCCCATGAACACAGACAATGGGGGGGTGAGGTCCTGGGGCAGGAGGTGGGGTCAGTCTGGAGGGTGTCAATGGGGGGAAAAGGGAGACATATGTAATACTTCCAACAATAAAGAATTTTTAAAATAAATAAAGGCACTAATCCCATTTATAAGGGCTCCACCCTCATGACCCTCCCAAAGGCCCCATCTCCTAATACCATCACACTGGGATTAGAGTTTCAACATTTGAATTGGGGGGGGGGGGCCCAAATACTCAGTTCATTGTAATGACCATGAGGGAAAAGCCCCTTGAATTACAAAAATAACAGCTTTAATACAGTGGTTCTCAACCTTCCTAATGCCGCGACCCTTTAATACAGTTCCTCATGTTGTGGTGACCCCCAATTTCATTGTTACAAATTGAACATAATTAAAGCATAGTGATTAATCACAAAAAAATATGTAATTATATATGTGTTTTCCGATGGTCTTAGGCAACCCCTGTGAAAGGGTCGTTCAATCCCCAAAGGGGTCGCGACCCACAGGTTGAGAACCGCTGCTTTAATATCTTTGTGTCTATGAAACAACAATAGCAACTGCCACTCCCAGACCTTGTTATATGGAAAATTAGACCCCTGTTTGTTTAAAGATTTGTAGACTTTGCTTTCTGATCCCTACAACTGAAAGCATGGTTAAATAACATGGAAACCGCCAGCCATTAGGGTTTTTGTAGGTTGATTTTATTTTAGAAAAACACGAGTTATAGCCGAAACCGGTTTGGCTCAGTGGATGGAGCGTCGGCCTGCGGACTCAAGGGTCCCGGGTTCGATTCCGGTCAAGGGCATGTACCTGGGTTGCGGGCACATCCCCAGTGAGAGATGTGCAGGAGGCAGCTGATCGATGTTTCTCTCTCATCGATGTTTCTAACTCTCTATCTCTCTCCCTTCCTCTCTGTAAAAAATCAATAAAATATATTAAAAAAAAAAAAAAAAAGAAAAACACGAGTTATAAATTGGACCGCCACAAAGTAGAGGTAACTCACAACCATCCCAACCTGAAGGGAGGAGGGGTGGCAGGGGTCAAACAAACCATGAGTAAAACCTCCAGTAGGTTTTGTTCAACTCCTCCCACGTACAGATGCTGGGTGGATGGCATCTCTTCTCCTCCATGACTGCCACCATCCCCCTGGGTGTCCAGAATCCCACTCTCTCTTTAGAGGCAGGGGTTAAGGGATTACAGGTGCCCTCGGATGCTGAACAGGGATATGTCCCATGGAGTAAGATGAACTGAGCAAAGCCTCCAGGCACAGGTGGGTGTCCGTCCTGCTGGAGGCTGAACAGGTGCCTGGCAGGCAGCCAGCCTGGGGCTGCATTGTCTGATGATAATGAGAAGAGCAGCAGGCATGGCTCCTTTCCACAGGCATCATTCAGAGATGCTCTTTTAAGGATCCGCGGTGGTGTAGACCAGGCCACTCTGGGCAGATGCCCTTTTTCCCTCTGTTCCTCCATGGTCCATGAGGCCTAAGTGTGAGGGGCCCCCCAGACACTTCTCTGCCTGCCCCTCCTGGTCTCCCTCAGCTCTTTCCCCCCTGGTATCAGCCAGGTGTTCCAGCATGACTGCTCCTTGGCATCTAGGCTGCCACCGTCATGCTGGCTTCCACAGAGGGGTGGCACAGAAGGCACTGTAGTGGACCTTTGTCCTTTTGGAGTGACCCTATCAAAATCCCCTTCCTATCATTGGAGGATTTCCCACCCAGCAGAGTCTTCCTTCTGCTGTAGAAACAAAAGTACCAAATATTCTCCCAGACCCCTTTACTGCTAGGGCACCAGCATGTGCCTCAGATGTGACCAATCAAATGCACCCACCTTGGACTTGGACACGGGCCGGTAGAGAATACACTCTGGCAGAGGGTGGCAGCAGCAACCCTGCACTGAGTTTCCCAGGCAGTCATGGATGCAAAGGCCTCCTACGCTGTGCGTCCAGCAGTCGGCCCTGGAGGCAGCAGCATCCTCAAACAGGCTGCTTTTGTGGCAAGTGTCTGACCCGTTCCTGGACTGGCTGCTGCTGATAGATCCTCCTGGCCATTTTCCAAGCCTCACTGTCCAACATTCTCAGCTATTCTGAGCTGC
This sequence comes from Myotis lucifugus, assembly GCF_000147115.1. Classification (NCBI taxonomy): domain Eukaryota; kingdom Metazoa; phylum Chordata; class Mammalia; order Chiroptera; family Vespertilionidae; genus Myotis; species Myotis lucifugus. Next base: position 63,074,824 of record NW_005871048.1, on the reverse strand, counting down.
CCTATAGCCTTTCAATACTTTCTTTTTCTTTTCCTTTTTTTGGGGGTGGGGTGAGGTGGGGTATACATTCAATATTGCCCCATCCTTTAAGTCGCTGAAAAAAACATTAACATGAGGCTGTACCTCATTAAATTTGGAAATGCTAATAAATAGAGGAATTACATGAGAAAGGAAGGAGAGATTAAAAGTAGCATAGTGGGTGCCCAATTTTAAAAAGTAAGCTCTTCCAAAGGAGGTTTTTCATAGGGAAGAGAGAGCTGAGAGCTGCTTCCTTGCCTTGTTGACTAGTTTCAGAAGTTTAGCAGTCAGAGTTCTACTAGAGAAACGCAACCAGTAGGGTGTGTGTTTGTGTGTGTGTGTGTGTGTGTGTGTGTGTGTGTGTGTGTGTAAAGAGAGAGAGAGGCCTATTTCAAGGAACTGGCTTCAGCACTGTGGGGCTGGCAGGTCTGAAATCCTTAGGGCAGATTGTCAGGAGACAAGTTGGCAGCCACAGGCAGAATTTCTTCTTCCTCAGGAAACCTGTTTCACTCTTAAGGCCTTTCAACCATTACCAGTTACTCAGCAGCAGTCTGATGCAAAACGAACACTAGAGTGCCATTATTTGCAAAATTTTAGAAATACAAATATTTTTATAATTAACACTTAGACTTTACACCAAAAATAAAATTTTGTAACATAGAAAGCTCAGCACACAGGATGAATGCTTTTTTTTTATCCATTTGAGAAAATATCAGATTGCCACAAAAGGATCAAATAAAATTGTGTGTACTAAAAAATAAACAAAAAAGACATTTCCGTTGTACTTTATAGAATCACAGTTCACCAAAATATAGGGTGGGACAAAAGTAGGTTTGCTGTTGTTCATATGGAAAATAATAATGCAAGAATAAAGTCTGTGTACTCACAACTGAAAACCTACTTTTGCTCCACCCTGTACTTCTATCTAAGAGTGGAGAATATAGGTTATTACCTGCAAAGAGTGTATAGACCTCAATATCTAATACTATTAAAATGTAACAGGTAACTTGGGGTGTGCAATTACAATAAGTGTTAAATGCGAGCATATACACACACACACACACACACACACACACACACACACACACACATATATATATATGAAGACTACATTTATTTTTTGCCAACATACAATGTTATAATAACATAATAAGGCTTCACAAAAAAGGTTTACATTTTTATCAAAACAACATTTTCTACCAATAGCTTAAAACATATGGCCAATTCATTGAATATTTGAAAAAAAATAATGATGAGAAATAAAAATGGTATAAATGCATGAGGGGTTCCTTGTTATTTAAATTGCTTCTACATTGTGTATTTCATTTTAGACCTTCAGGTATGGGCTCAGATGATCAAAACCAAATGCAATACTCTATCAAAGAAACAGCTGCTTTCTGGCACTTGGATGACCTTACTAATAATTTTTAACATTGAATTGTTAAAGTATATTCTCGGCCAAATTGCAAAGAGCATGTGTCAAAGTTGTATTTCAAATTTTCCACAGGAGCAGAGCCAGCCAATTCAAAAGTATCCCTTCTGCTAGAGATATTTATAGAAAGAAGAAAAAAGGAACTGTTAAGAAAATTTTTTGAAAACTGGAAATAAAAAAGAAAGCAGCACGTGTGACCTTTCCATCTTTGAGTGAAGAATCATTTAATAACGGCTGCTCAGGGATTGTTTAATTCTTCAGGAAATGCACCTGTGTTTGAATTATTACCATTGATTAAAAGTGCAGACTCAGAAGTTACAGTTTAACTAGTAGATTTCTGTCTAGTGAAAGTGAAATGACGTCTGTCTGGGAGAAGTTACCATTTTATTGTCACGTAGAACATTGGCCAGTTTTGTATCTGACTTTGCATTCTTAACTCAGCCATCTTCCATGCATGATACTTAGCATTTTCTAGCATTTTAAACTAGCTGGCTCTCTCATGAATGAATTAAATTCCAATGGACACATCCTGTTTTATATGTATACTAAAGGCTCGGTGCATGAAATTTGTGCACTGGTAGGGTACCTAGGCCTGGTCAGTGATCAGGGCCAATCAGGTTCCCCCCCTCCCGGCCTCCCCGCCTCCTCCTTCCCTCGTTCCCTCAGCACCCCACAGCTGCTGCTGGTCACCCACCATGTTCCGCACCGCCCCCTGGTGGTCAGCACACATAATAACGAACGATTGATCTACTGGTCTCCCTGTCAAACTTCTGAGGGGAAAATTTGCATATTAGCCTTTTATTATATAGGATAAGAATCATGCTTTTCAATTTTTAAATTATCTATAATAATAAAAGCATAATACACAAATCGACTGAACAGCTGAACAGCAGAACGACCGTCTGCATGACCACACTATGACACCCACTGGCACCAGGCCAGCCAAGGCGGGTGCAATGCGATTGATCGGGGGCCCCGCCATCACCCCATGATCACCCCACAGAGGGAGGCCCAGGCTACCCGCTGGCGGTGCAGAAAAACTTTTTTAACAGTAACTCAATTACAAAGTTAGACCTCAAGAGAAAGACTTAAGCAATATATAAAGACTTAAACAAAAATAATGTTTCACTTTAGTGTAATTTTAAAAACTTAAATGAACCAAATCTTAGGCCACTTGTCATTACAACTACTGGGAAAACCACTGGTTAGCCTTTTGAGTTTTGCTCACTAGGGCAAGAATGATGAGATTTTAGGGAAACCCAACGAGTGTAGGTAAACATGGGAATAGACCCCCTCAAGACCCTAGACATACAAAGTCTCATACCTAATTCAGACTCCACAAAGCTGGAGGTTTGTAATAACACAAACAAGGGCTAGGCTACGTTGCGTCTTTTTATTATTTGTAAAGAAGGAATTTGCTCAGTAAATGAATTTTTACACAAAATTTATCTGAGGGGGAGCAGTTTAGCCTGTTGAATCCTGCTGTAAGTAATTACAGTTTGCAAATATTTGCAAGCACTCCAGAGAACTATGTATTCATAAATCATTGATACGTTAATTGGAAAGCATTCTTATATATTTGTCAAATATGATTCCCTCGGGACTTCTGCTAAGAAATGCTTTGCTATCCTGAGCCTAATTGCTGTATATATTTAAAAGTAATCAACGGTGTACTTTTTTTTTTACATGCTGACTTTCATTCTTTTGTCTGAATTAGTGAGAAATAGATGTGTGTGTGTGTGTGTGTGTGTGTGTGTGTGTGTGTGTGTGAATATTTGGCAATCTCTCTCCATTTTTGTTTATCTGAATTGTCCTTTCCCTTCCCAGTAATTGGACAGGAGTGAGGACGGAGTACCCAGCTGAGTGGGCCAGGACAGGGCCAGGAGCTGGTGAGGTGCTCTAGACCTGGGGTCCAAGAGCATTCGAATAAAGGAGGAGCATAACTCAAAAGTGTAGAAAAGCTAACGTTTACAAAGACCACAGAGGGAAAGTTAGAGTTAGTCCTAAGGAATTCTAGGAGCTCTTGACCACTACCTAAAAAGATATCTCAAGCACAATTTAAATAAATAAATGTTGGAATAGAAATTCTATAAGCGACCAAACAATGAAAAAAGTGCAATAAAATTTTTCCCTCTGGTTAACTCCTAGCTTACCTTTAGGGCAGGTTTAAGAATGTTAAATTCAAGCAACCAAGACCTTGTTTGTGCTTGAAATGTTTAAGCAGCTGAAAGGAGAAATAGGCCAGCCAAGCACCAATTAACATGCTCAACTCCATCCTAGTTTCATCTCAACCACATCTCTCCTTGGTAGTGTTGAAAAAAGGGTAGCTAAACATTTTTTCCTTTTTATTTTTAATTTATCCTATTAATTTCCTTTTTATTTCTTTTTAAAAATATATATTTTATTAATTTTTTTACAGAGAGGAAGGGAGAGGGATAGAGAATTAGAAACATCAATCAGCTGCCTCCTGCACACCTCCTACTGGGGATGTACCCGCAACCAAGGTACATGCCCTTGACCGGAATCGAACCTGGGACCTTTCAGTCCGCAGGCTGACGCTCTATCTACTGAGCCAAACCGATTAGGGCTCCTTTTTATTTCTTAATGTCATAAATATATATAACCCCCTTTAAAATTTCTCAAAACAATCATTTATTGAATGAAGCCAATATTTGGGAAAATTTATTGCAGGGAGTAAGCATACAATGCTCTTTTTAGTTTTCACTTTTTCATAATGTTCATTCATTTTTCTCTAAACCATCACTAATGTGGCTGTGCATATTTTACATATATCATAAATAGTGAGAGTCAAAATCCTGGGAAAGGTATCGACCTGGTTCAAGTTAAATAAAGAATCCTCCATTTTCAGATTCATCATAGAAATTCCGTGATCATGTCACTCTTTTTAAAACTAGCTTTCATTAAATGGATTTTTAAAGAGTTTTTAGTTCTAAGAAACATGTCTCTGTGTCCGCCAATAACAATTTAATTAACCTAAAAGGTATATGTCCCTTAAAATGTGGCAAGACCTATTTCCAAAAGTCTACGGGCAGAAGGTTCTAGAATGTGCATACCAGCTTCTCAATTTACTACAGCATTATTTCAGTTTGTGTAAAAGGTTGTGCCAAAAAAGGAAATTTAATGCTCAAGCTACTTTGAGTGTGCATATTTTAACTCCATGTGATTTAACATTCTGAGAAGCACAGATGGTTGATCAAGCGCAAAAATTGTGATGGATGGAAGATCACACATGAACGCTAAGCCCAATTACAAACATCAAATACCACTTAGATTAGCATTCACTGTGTTGTTGTTTTGGTTATTGTGCAACAAGAAGTTAATGGTGATGATATTACAGTTCAATAATACATCAATCCATTTTATGAAAGACTCACCCTCTCAACTTTCTTTCCTTTTGGCAGAGTTTAATAGTCTACAGTGTGAGAAATCCAGTAGCATCTCCCCACTCATGTTAGAGGTCTTTCCAAGATTCTTTATGATATTGTGGTTTATAAAAAAATAGATATTTGGAATTCATTTCTAAAATTTGTGGATTTTTCTGTGATTAGAGCAATATAGGTGTCCTTGATATGTTATTGCGATAATTTTGGGAAAACTTCTAAGGATGAAGACTAGTTTCCAGGAGAACCAACCATGTGACCAGAGGGTTGGGATTTTCAGTCCCAACCCATGACCTCCAGGGAGGGGAGACAGACTAGAGAATGAGTTCAATCACTAATGGCCAAGGACTTAATCAACCACCCCTATTAATGAAGCCTTCATCAAAACCCAAAAGGATGGGGTTTGAAAAGCTACCTGGTTTGTGACCATGTAGAAATTTGGAGAGAATAATGCTTCTGGAGGGCATGGAAGTTTCTTGCCCTTTCCCCATACCTTGCCCTATGTATCTCTTCTACCTGGCTATCCCTGAGTTATATGCTTTTATAATAAACTAGTAATATAGTAAGTAAAATGTTTCTCTGAGTTCTGTGAGCTGCTTTAGCAAATTAATCAGGCCCAGGAAGAGGGTCTTTGGAACCCCCAATCTATAGCCAATGGGTCAGAAGCACAGGCTATAACTTGAACTTCCAATTGGCATCTAAGGAGTGGGGTGCTGAGGTGGGGAGCAGTCTTGTTGGGACTGAGAGCTTAACCTGTGGGATTTGACAGTATCTCCAGGTAGAGTTAGGGTTGAGTTGAATTGTAGGATACCCAACTGGTGTCAGAGAATTGCCTGGTGTGTGTGGGGGTTAGGGGGTTGGGGAGGGGGGGTGTCAACACACTGAAATTAGAGTCAGAATCAATAGCCCCTCCCACATTGGGTCTGGCAATATGATAATTAGTCAATAAAGCCATGACCAGCTCCTTGCAGTTGGGTTGCCCAGTTACCTTCTCTCCTTTCTGGACATTCTACCTCCTTTTTGCATCTTGTCTGTTACACTCCCACTCTATGGATACAGCCCATCTGTAGGGTCAGCCCTTTCCAGACCTTGAAATCACCAGGAGAACTAGAAGGAGCCCCAGACCAACACTTACCCTCACCCTGCTCAGTCTCCACCCTTGTTCTAGACAGGGGCTTTCTCTCTACTCCACTGAGTGCATTATCTTGTTTTGTGCAGTCCCTACCCTGATAGGCAAGGATCCTCCCTTGCTCCTTCAGGCACTTGAGGAATTGGGCCTTAGTATGTCTACAACAGGAGAACTTTGGAACCACATGATGGTTTGCATGTATGTTTCTGAGCCTATAAAAAGTAAGTAAACAAAATTTACTGTCAAAATTCTTCTATTTTCTATTTCCTAGGAGATGCCTTTCGAAAGAAGATTATTCTATCTTAACTTCTGAACAGAGTACTGTCCATGAGTCCCTGGCTCCAGAATTTTTTTGGACACCCATTACACATCAGAAACTAAAATGTGGTTTACAAGGCCAGGAAGACACATATGGCTTCTATTCTCTAAAACCCAATAGTCAACCAATAAATATAATATAGTGAAACTCTTAAATAATAGAAGTACGTATGTGCAAGGTGTATGGATCAAGGAAAATAGTGAAAAGAACATTTGCAAATGATCAGTTATTATGAACACATCTATGTGACTGTAGGTAATGTTGAAACATGTGTATCTGTTGGGAGGAAATTGTGTTACTGTGGATGGGTAGGCAGTACATTATACAATGAATGAGTAAACACATGAACAAATGAGTCAATTCTACTTTATAGCACATGGGATGCTGTTCCTCCCATTTTAAGTTCGTTTACTGGAGTAACCTCCCACTCTATGTTCTTTTTCAATGACCCAGGCATGGAGATTTTGGTTCCCAGTGTCAGAACTGAAATTACTGCATCTGATATAAAATAAGAGGAATTATTTCATTCTCTATCTACATCCTCCCCCAATCCTTTAGGCCCATCATTTTTGTCAGCCCTTTTGTTTCTGTGTATCTCACCACTATTTCTGAACTTCTAACCCCCTTACTGCCTGGTACTCTCATTTGGCCACTTTTTTGTCTTCTCTTTTTTATTGTCAGTGCTTATATTTTTATCTTTATTGTTGAAAGTATTACATCTGTCCCCTTTTTGTCTTCTTGATAAGATTGTAAAATCATAGAGAACATATTTTGTCTTCATGCATTGTACATTGAAGGCTCTCCCAAAAAACATGTGTAAGAAGAGGGAAAATAAAGAGACAGAGCGAACATATGAAAAGATGCTCAACATCATTAGTTACTAATTAAAGGCAAGTCAAAACTACAATAAGGCAACACTTCACATTAGGATGACTAAAATAAAATAAAAAAGACATATAATAACAAGTGTTGGTAAGGATGTGGAGAAATTAGAATTCTCATTCATTGCTGGTGGGAATGTAAAATGGTGCAACTACTTTAAGTACCAGTCTGGTAGGTCAAAATGCTAAACATAGACTTAACATATGACCCAGCTATTCTACTCTTAAGCAAGAACCCAAGAGAATGAAAAGATATGCTCAAATCAAAGCATGAACACAAATGTTCATAGCAGCATTATTCATAATAGGCAACTGTGCAAAAAACCTCAACTGCTGAATGACATTCCATTGTATGGAAATACCACATTATCCATCCAAATGATGAACGGAAAACAAAGTACAGTATATACACACAATGGAATATTATTTGGCATTAAATAGGAATGAAGTACTGGTAGATATTAAACTATGGATGAACCTTGAAAATATAATGCTAAGTATAAGAAGCCAATCACAATAGACAAAAGATCATGTGATTCCATTTATGTGAAATGTCCAGAATAGGCAAATCCATAGAGACAGAAAGCTGATTATCTAGCTGGGGAGGAAGAGAGGGAATGGAGAATGACTCCTAATGGGAAGAGTTGTCTTTCTGGAGTGTTGAAAACATTCTAAAATTAAATTGTGGTGATAGCTATACAACCCCATGAATATACTAAAAATCATCGAACTGAATACTTTAAGTGGGTGGATTTCATGGTACATGAAATATAAATATCAATAAAGCTGTAAAATAGAGAGAAGGTAATGTTTCATGTGACTTAAGGTCAAATTAATTAGACACGCTCTTGAATGTAAATATTAACATGATGAAATCTACCTCATACTAGCAGCATTTGTAAAGGCAACAAATGTCCTTGTTTTGCCCATCCTGGGAATTAGAGATATGAATTTGATAGAAGTGAGCCACCCAGTTCAGAAAATTATCCATAACAATACTTATGAACTTGGTAAGAATGACTGAATTCATGCCATGGATGAAAACTAAATGTAGTTTACAATATAGTTGACTTAAGAATAATTATACACCCCAAACGATAATGATATAGAGTAGGAGGAAATGAACTAGAGTTAGTAATTTCTGACTTCCCCACCAGGAACAATGTGAGGTAAGAAAATGTTTTCCGTGCTGACCCAGCCAGATTTTTCATTGTCCTGATTCATGTTGCTTCTAGCAGGTGTTTCTGGGCATCCCATAGCTCTCTTGCCTCAGTTTGGTCAGTTCTCAGATGTCACTTTCTGGTGGCAGAGTCCCTATTATTTGCAGAAATTTCTCACCCTCTACTTAAACATCACTTATCCTCCAGGACTTAATCAGCAGCATGTCTAAAATAATATAAACCCCTAAAAGATCTACAGAAATTTTCTTACTGGCTCCAAAATGGCTTCTGTTTGTCTGTAGGCACAGGCTGGACCGTGAGTGGCAACAGCACTCCCATCTGTCCTTTGAGGTTCTGCATTCTACCCCATGTTGAAGCCTGTAATATTCCTCTCCATTGGGCAAGAAGAGTGATTTAGTTCAACCTGCCTCGGAATCTGTGTTTGGGGTCTCCTTTCAGATGTTCTTGGAAAAACACTAACAGAGATTGAGCTTGGATAGTAACTGCTTGGGTTGCCTTCTAGTACTTGGGATAGAGGACATGATTGGGTTTAGTATTGGCTTCCTTTTTCCTCCTTCCTCTCATCCTCTCTGCTTCCTAACGCCATTCTTTCTGGGCTCTTGGTTCTCCAGAGCCATCATATTTGCCCAGGGCTCCCCACGTGATGAGGTCCTAAGTGGGGAATTCACCTCCTAAATTTTGCCTCAAGTCTTTAGGGCAGAAGCAAGAGAACTGGGCACAGACTTATTAGAAGGAAGGGGAAGGGGAGTGTATGCCAGAGGACTTACTAGGGCAATAATAAGTAGATTGAAGAGTTGAGGTCAAGGCAGCAGATTCTGCTTTGTAACTGCCTAAATGCTGATGGCAAAAAAATTTTAACTGAGCTGAGTGGTTGCACTACAGATTTATGTTTCCCATCTCACAGCTGGGTTCTGAATGCTTCTTGACAATCATTTTCCTAATCACTACATGATTTCCTTCCCACCCCTTTCTGCAGCTGCTACCAGCCTTCACCACGTCTCTCAGCTCCCCACCTCCACCCCTACCCCCATCTCTCCCCACAGTGGATTCACCTTCAGTGAAAAGGAACACTATGAGCTGCAGCCTCCATCAGCATCCCTTCCTTCAGCTCAAAATCCCTTTCTCTGCTCTGGCTCAGGTCACCCTCTCTGCTTCTGGTTTCTCTCAGGGAAGAGTCCTGAACATCACTGAGGATCAGCCCTCCACCTCTTTTAGGATAAATAGGCCAATGCATGGTCAGGGAGTTGAGTCCTGACACCACCCCTTACCAGCTTTGTAGCCTCGGGCAAGTGCTAACCACTCTGTGCTTCAGTTTCAACATCTATAAAATTGGGGTAATAAGATTACCTGTCTTATCGAGCAATTGTAAAACTTTCATTGGTTTCATTTATCTGGGTAAAGAATTTAAGGCCACTGGGGGGTAGGGGAGGCCAGGGGATTGTCAAGGGCAGGGGGGAAAAAAAGGACACATATGCAATACCCTTTGTAATACTTTTAGCAATAAAAAAAAAAAAGAATTTAAGGCCATGCCTGGCACATAACTCCTATGTAAGTGTTCACTATTATTATCATTGTATACCGACATGAATGTAGATGATATGAATGTGCATTATATTGCGTACATAATTAATGTGTAGTAATTACTAATGTATATTAATATCAATAATAGTTAGCAGTGTCCTACTGCATACCTACCTCTCTGGCCTTCTCCTTCCCAATCCTCTTATGAGTTTCTCTTCCATTGCTCATCCCAAAAATATTAGACCTTTCCTTCTCTTTCTCCACCTACTCCTTGCATGGTCCATGTGTTCCCATCACTTCAATTTCCCTTTGTTTTTGCAGTTGTTATGGGTTGAATTGTATTCCCCAAAAAGATGTGTTCAAGACCTAACCCTCTATAGGTGTTCATGGGACCCTATTTGGAAACAGTATTTGCACATGTCATCAAGATAAGATCAGATTATATTGAATGAGGGTGGGCCCCTAAATCTGGTGACTAGTGGACTTAGAAAAGAGAAGGATTTGGAGGTACGTACCTGGGGAAGAATGACGTGTGAAGACGGAAGCAGAGAACGGAGTGATGCATTACAGGGCAGGCCTCCAAGATATTCCGGCAACACCAGGAGCTCAGAGACTGTCATGGAACAGCTTCTTTCTCAGAGTGTCCAGGGCCCTGCTGACACTGTGATTTCAGACTTCCCCAGGGCTCCCCACAGATCTTGGAAAGGAATTTCCTTTGCTTTAACCCACCCATTTTGTGGTCATTTGTTTCATCAGCCCTATACGGAGACAATAGGAAGCATCTCCAGCTGCACTGTCCAGTATGGTATCCACTAGCCTTACATGGCTACTGAGCACTTGGAATGTGCCTAGTATGACTGAAGAACTGCATTTAAACTTTTATTTCCTTTTAATTGATTTAGAGTTAAATAGTGGCTAATGGCTACCATCTTGGACATGCAGCTCTAGATGGATGTATTAACTGCCTGCAGGCCAGTTCCTCCTGGATATTGCATAAAAGACTCAAACCCACTCAACATGTTCACACAAGTATCTTCCCCTCAAAGCTGCTCCTCCTCCTCTCTCAGAAAACATGCTTTTTTCACCACCCAAACTGTGGGTGTCCTTTTTGGCTCCCCTTCTCCCTTGGCTCCACATGCAGCAAGTCACCAAGTCTACCTCCTAAATATTTCCATTCCTAGGATCATGCCATGTAACTTGGCCAGTAGAGTGGGTCCGGATATGGCCCCTCCCTGGCCATGCCCATTTCATCTCTAAGCCCAGTTTTGTGCTCTCTCTTATAATTCTCCTCCTCATCAAATCCCTTGTCCTGGCTAAATTATTTTAGGGCTCATCTTCTCCTCCAGGGAGCCCTCACTGGACCCCAAAACTAGATTATATGCCTTTTACGTGCTCTTATAATGCTGAACTAGCCTACTGCAGGAGGGTTAATGCTGAATTGAAGTGACCCCCTTTGCCTTGTCTGTCTACCCATTACCAACTGTATCTACAGGACAGCACCATACCTGGCATACAGTAGGCACCCAATAAATATTTGAGGAATGAATGAATGAGTGATGAATGAGCGAGTGAATGAATGAATGAATGAATGAAAACAACTAAACTGTACAGGTTATCAGGAAAAAACTGTTAGCATTGTGGCTAATTATGGATACAAGAAAAAAGGTAGAATAGATTACAAATCTGCTTTGGTGGCATTCAGTGATACTAATTACAGTTATTTATGTGAAATTTTACTTCTTATGCCTAATTACCATGCAGTAAAAGCAAGGATTATGTATATCAGTAGATGTGTCATTTCAACTTGGTTGGGTTTTATTACATTATAATAGTGAATTATGCACATATGCTTAAACTACATAAATTATTGTGGATGTAGTTGGTTGTCTGTCCCCACCCTTGAAGAGTTTCTTTCCTCTATTCCTCATTCCATAGTGTCTCCAACATCAGGGGACCATGAAAATAAGCAGTGAGCAGAGAAATGGGCCATCACGTCTGACCATGTAGAACACAATGCAATTATGAGCCGACTATGTGGATATGTTACTCATCATTATAATGCACTTGACAACTACAGAGACTTTCATGGGCATCGTTTTATTTAATCATCTCTTCAACACGGTAAATAATTAAAATTCTCAGAGTTTTAGTGACTTGTTCTAATAAAGGTTAGTGTCAGAAAAATAGCCCACATTAAGGCAGGTTTGGACAGAATGTGGCTCAAAGTTAACCGCATTTAAGTTACATTTCCGAAGGTTTATATAAAGCGCTTTTGTGCACATCTCATCAATAACACCCAGTGATTTTGGTATTATTAGTCCCTTTCTGCAGACAAGGCAACTGAGGCAGAGAGGTTGAGGAACTTGCTCAAGGTCTCAAGGATGATCTCAATGACTCTGGAACGTGAATTCTTTGGCTCAAGAACCCATGCTTTCCCTTATATCACCAGATTTACGCCAAATGGCCCATGTTTTATCAGGAAAGTGGGAATAAAGAAAGACATCTCCTAGTCAGGAGGTGCTAGACTGAAGGCTTGAGAGAAGGAAGTGGAATAGGTTTCAAACAGTTGCTTTGGTGGTCACCAAAGGATCCAATCTGTGTAAAGTATAAGAATTTCCACGCATTCCTGAGAGCCTGGCTGAAAGTCTATCTCTTATATGATGTGGTGGACTAAAGATGGCCAAAGCTGTTTGGCCCTCCTCCCATTGAGAAGGGGGAGCTATTTCCACTTCCCCTGGATTTGGACGAGAGAGTAGGAGAGCGATGCTGTTGACTTCTGTAGGTGGGCTCTAACAGCTGGCCTGAGCAGCCACGCCAGAGGGTCACACATTGTTACTACGTTCCTGAGGCGGCCCTCCAGCCGGCCCCAGCTTGAACCCTCCGGACAAGCCCATCTGCCAGTGAATACCACCGAGTGGCCTCAGTCAAAGCCACAGAGCAGAATAACTGAGCTGCTGGGCCCTGTCCGAATTCCTCACCCACAAAATCATGAGGCATAATAAAAATGGCTATCATGCCCTAGCCCAGTGGTCGGCAAACTGCGGCTCATGAGCCACATGCGGCTCTTTGGCCCCTTGAGTGTGGCTATTCCACAAAATACCGACTTCTGCACATGGGCCACGAAGTTTCAATCGCACTGTATGTGCGCGCCCGCACGTGGTATTTTGTGGAAGAGCCACACTCAAGGGGCCAAAGAGCCGCACGTGGCTTGCGAGCTGCAGTTTGCCGACCACGGCCCTAGCCTGTTTGGTTCAGTGGATAGAGCATCGGCTTTCAGACTGAAGGGGCCCGGGTTCGATTCCAGTCAAGGGCACATATCTCGGTTGCAGGCTCGATCCCTGGCCCTGGTCTGAGCATGTGGAGGAGACAACCAATTGATGTGTCTCTCTCACATCAATGTTTCTCTCTGTCTCTCCCCCTCCACTCTCTCTAAAAATCAATGGACAAATATCCTCAGGTGAGGATTAACAACAACAACAACAAAAAGGGTATGGTTTTAGGTAAGCCAGTAAGTGTTGGGGTACACAGCAAAAGATAACTAGGATATGCCACAAGTTCATTTTGCAGTTTTCTTCTCTTCATGGTGGCAATCTTATTATTAGTCAAGGGCCAGGCTAATAAATAATCCTAATTAAACAAACAAGCTCTTTCGTGTTTCATATGGCAATTTCGCCCTCACACACAAATGATCTGGCAAATGTGAATTTCAGACAAATAGCCTTTCAATGAACTTATTTGAAAGGCACAAAATAACTTTTTCTTTGAAATTTATCAAACACTGATTTAAAAAAAACAAAAACTGTCTGAGAGCGCAGCCTATGACAAATAGGACAGACATTCTTTTGAAATTTTTACTGTTTCCATTTTATGCACCCAAGAGCTTTTTCACTGTTCAACTCAAATTCGAAATAGAAACAACAGATAACATCTGTCTTCTCCGCTGTCCTTACACACGTTTACTAACAGCCAGAGACGCAAGCTATTTTCTCACGCGTTATTCAGGTTTACCTCCTGATGCTGCTGCACTGAAAATGGTATTTTCTAGAAGATCCGTCTTACAGTGTCAGCCAGGAATGCAGAGGAGCCCAGCGGGGAGAGACAGGCTCTAACCTCAATGGACAGAACAGTTACCCAGACTGTGCAATCAGCAGGGCACAGGCGAGGGCTGCAGCTGTCTGCAAAGGCACCCGCAGTATTTCTGACCCGGCAAAGCATGCTGGTGATGTCAGGCTTCCTCCTTAGACAAAAGGGAAATGTGAGAAAGTGAAAAATTCGGGGACTGTTGGAAGATGTTTTTCCTTGTTTCGGGAATGTATTCTTCAATAACGACATTTCCCACCCTTCTGGATTCCCCCCAGGTCTTTGAAAGTCTACTTTTTGTGTGTTAACAATCCTTGACAAAACCTACCAGTTGGCTCCCTGAGCTCTTGGTTATCTCACCACCCTGCCATGCAAGTCGCCGAGCAGGGAAAATGACTCATGGCTCTAAAAGAAAACCCAATTCATTGAATTAGACGTTGGAAAAGAACCTAAGTGAGTCACGGTGCCCTTCACTCTGCCGGGGGCAGCGCCACACCTAGCCGACTCCAGCCAGAGGAGATGGAGTCATGTTTTTAAAAAGCTGGTCAGAGAAGGATCCTTTACAACGATAATAAATGCCATTCCTATATATACCTATATTCCAAAATCAACAGCAAGGGCGTTGCACAACGCAACCCCGAAGGACAAACTAAAGAGCAGAACTGTGCTGACCCAGGAGCCTTGGTGCACATTCTAAAAAGGTGGCCCCTGGGCGAGGGGATTAGGAAAGAAGCTCTCGTGGCAGAAGCTGCCCAGAGCCGGTGTGCAGAGCTGGGTGAGCTGAGCACCCGGGTCAGCCGCACTCGCTCCTGCTGCCTCCACTCCAAGCTCCCATCCCCCCGCTCCCAGCCCTGCTCCAGGGCACAGACCGAATTCCAGGACCATGTGCAGTGGCCTGAGAAGTAAATACAACTTTTTATGCCTCCCTCTCCCCTTTTCCTAGTAAAATAGACCTTTTGCTACTTTCACCCTTGCTTCCTTGTTGCTGGCATGTGGTAACACGGATTTTTTTTTATAACATTTTCTGTCGCCTTCTACTAATAAACCCGAGGGCTGACAGGTGATGTATCCTTATCCCACTAGGGACCTGGCAGGTGCTCAATAACCACTCCCTGAAGCAGGGGTGGGGAACGTCCAGCCCGGGGGCCATATAAGGCCCCCGAAATCATTTGGTCTGGACCTGCCAAGGGGTGAGTTAATTAAATATTTGACCAAGTGTAGCAGGCTAAATTTTAAGTTAATAATTTTGTATGGCCTTTGGATGATGTTATAAATAGCCAAATGGCCCTTGGCAGAAAAAATGTTCCCCACCCCTGCAATACAGGAATGAATGGCTCTGGGAGAGAAAGAACACAGCCTTAGTCTGATGTTTCCCTTGCTTTAAACGGAAAGGAAGGGTGTGGCCTCCCCTCCCCTTCGGAGTACATGGTTGGCTCTCCAGAGCCGAATGGCAGGCTGGAAAAGGCAAACCTTGAACACGTGGACCATTGTGGCTATGAGACAAGCCCACGCTCCTGTTTGGATGCCATTCTGAGCACTCTCTCACCGAGTAGGACGTTAGCCTGGACCATCAAGAGTACAGGAGCATCCTTTCTAGACCCCTGGGGCCCTGTGTCTTCAGGGAGGGGCTGCTGTTCCCGCGCCTGTGGTCACAGCCCTGCTTCCTCCTGGGAGAAGATCAGAATTGGAGCACAGCCACCAAAACCACTTACCAGAGCAGACCTTCCCAGACACCCCCGCCTCGCGCTATTGGTGTCCTGACCGGCCACAGAGACAGCTGCCAAGTCAACTCATCACTTTGAAATGCGGGGCCACCTGTCCACGGCCAAGCAGAGGTCAGAGACAGAATGCCTGGCTGGATGGAAAAGGTGAAGGGATTCAGAAGTACAAAAGGGTAGTGGCAAAATAGTCAAGGGGGCCCCAACCGGTTTGGCTCAGTGGATAGAGCGTCAGCCTGCGGACTCAAGGGTCCCAGGTTCGATTCCGGTCAAGGGCATGTACCTTGGTTGCGGGCACATCCCCCGTGGGGAGTGTGCAGGAGGCAGCTGATCGATGTTTCTAACTCTCTATCCCTCTCCCTTCCTCTCTGTAAAGAATCAATAATATATATATATATATATATATATATATATATATATATATATAAATAGTCAAGGGGATGCAAAGTATAGTCAGTAACATTGTCATCACTATCTATGGTGTTAGCTGGCTACCAGCCTTTTCCCGGAAATCACTTCATAAGTTCTATAAATGTCTAACCATTATGCTGTATATCTGAAACTAATATACTATTGTCAACTCTAATTTAAAAATAAAAAATTACACATGGCCAGCAAGAGTGAGGATAAGTGGCCTAAAAAAGTGAACTTTCAGCTTGCATTTAAATTAGGAGATTTTATTTCCAATTTTCTCCTGGTTTTTGGATTATAATTTCTCACAAGATCTGTTTCCGGAATACTATGCCAAATTTGGTCATCCATAACAACAGTGATGTGAGTTAGAGAAATATTGGCCTGCAGGTCTCTTTGGAGAACAAATTCAGATTTAATGCTGCCGGTATTCCATATTTCTTGGGGAAAATATGCTAGAATCTTTGATTTTTTCCCTATAGGGATACTCAATAAAAATGAATAAAGTTACCCATTTAAAAGCCTCTCAAAAAAAAAAACCGGTTAGCAGGCGCTGGGCATAAGGGAAATGCTGAGTGACAACTTCATGGATATGGGGTTTCCTTTACGGGGGATAAAAATGTTTTGGAATTAGATAAAGGTGATGGTTACATAATATGGCACTGAACTGTCCATTTTAAAATGGACAATTTTATGCTATGTCAATTTCACCTCCATTTTTAAAGTAAATGTAAAAAAAAAAATCAGAAACTTAATCTTCTCTCAAGAAACCGGAAGGTCTGGCGGAGGCAGCCTCATCCCCTCGTGGCAGCGCTCAGTTGGTGCAGAGCAGCAGCTGTCGGATTGAGGGCGGGGCCCTTGCCCTCCACGTTGCCCTTCACCCAGGCCCTCATCTGAGTGTGTGACCCTGCACTACCCACAGGTATTTTCTGCAGAGAGTAAACCGAGACCCCACTGAGCTGCATCTTCAGATGAGTGGGAAGCAAAATCATAACTCAAGTTCTGCGAACACAGCTGGGGCGGGACGAATATGAAGAGGTCAGGAGGCGCTGGTCCAGGAAAGAGACACAAGGATGAGCGAGGACCAGTGTGTCCCTGATCACTCTGCCTGGAGGGGCATCTCCTCCACCCCTCCACCCTCTCCTTCCTCTTACCCTGCTTTATTTTTCCTTCCCAGTTTTCATTACTACCCAACTGACTATGCCTATTGGTTTCCTAGGGGCTGTTGTGACAAATTGCCACTGGTAATTTAACTGGGGAGCCTAACAGAAATTTATGCTTTCAGGGGTATGGAGATCAGAAGTCCTAAATCAAGGAGTCAGCAGGGCTGCACTCCCTCCGAAGGCTCTGGGAGGGATCCTTCCTGCCTCTTCCAGCTTCTGGTGGATCCCGGTGTTCCTTGACTTGAGGCAGCATCACCCCCATCTCTGCCTCTGTATTCACATTGCCTTCTTCCATCTGTCTTTATGTCTCAAACCTCTCTCCTTTCCCTTATAAAGACATCAGTCATTGGATTTAGGATTCGTCCTAAATCCAGGATAATCTCATCCTTAACTTAATTTCATCTGCAAAGACCCTATTTCCAAAGAAGGTCACATATACCGGTAACAGGGTTAAAAGTTGGACATAATTTGAGGGGGACACAATTGAACCCATCAGACTATGCATCTATTTCTTTATTATGTGACTCATGTTGTGTAAGTGGCATGAGAGTAGGGACTCTGCCCACTTGTTTCCATGTTGGCTCCATATAGTCTAGAACAATACCTGGCACATGGCTACTCAATAAATACCTATAGAATGGAAGAAGGCAACATGTGTGTGGGATGAGGTTGGGCTCAAGCCAAGTCAGCCACTAACCATTTCAATATGGAGTCTCAGAAATCGCAATCCAGTATATGAAAGTCAGGTACGAATATCTGGTGGACCCCAGGTCACTGCTATGAGACACCAGGACAAAATGAGGAGAGCTTCATTCAGCTTGAGCAAGAGGCTTGTCATGGGCACCACAGAGCCTGTGCTGATGGGGATTCCTGATGGAGGAGCTCAAGGGGATGGAACCCTGGTCTGCAGTGGTATGGATTCTGCAGTAGGGCTGGACCAAGAAACTTTAGGAAGGGTTAAGCCTGCTTCCTACACCTACTGGAGTGCTGCTGTGTTTGCCCTATTCGGCCCAGGGTTTTAACTCAGTGGGAAAGTGATACTCAACCACCTACTTCAGAGTCACCTGGGGGTGTTAACTGAAACGGCACATTCTTGGGCCTCACTCCCAACCTTATGAGTCAGAATCTCTGGCAGGGGCCAAGGTGATTGCTGAGAACACTAGCATTTGAAAACCAATGAACTCTGTCTCTTATATGGTGACCGCTGGGATTTTTGCCTCCTCGAGTGTGGTCAACATCCCACACTATGTGCTAGTTGCTAGGATCATTGTCCTCAGTTCATGCAATTGCCCGCTACTTGAATGGCCTGCCCAGTTTCTTGCCTCTCTATTCTCTTTTACATACTGTCACTAGAGTTAACATGTAGTAGAGATGGCACTGTTTCTGGCACTCAACCCTTGAATAGTTTCTTCATTATCTTTCTAGAGAATATATCAGTTGATCAACTACCCAACAGCCATTCCTCTATCATTTTGTTCGAATAGAACCCTGATCTCATTCAGGCATTGAACAAAAATGTGTTCATGCACAGTGGGCCCCACCACCACCACAGGGGACTAGTTATGATGGGTCCCCACTCAGTCATGATAATATCATTGCTGTTTGCCTTCGATTGGTTCAGAGGGAGGCAGGTGGCCCAGTTCTATGGCCCAGTTCTGTCCAGTAAGACATGAGAGACAACTCCTGGGCCTTTGGGGAAAGATTTTCAACTCTGATAAAAAGAGACAAGAAAGGAAAAGTTCTCCACTTTCCATTGTAGCTGATGCCTCTGGTTCCCCACAGCACACCCCTAAGCCAGTCTTGGTCTCAGCCACAGCCATGGTTCTTAGCAACGGTTGTTTTGATTATCTCCTCTTCACCCCTTGGGGGAGGGAGAGATTCCCACCTTTGGGTTGAACACACAACACCCGACACTAGACATATGAGACCAACAGCAGTGCATTAGTCACATATACTCACCCCCAGAAGAGGAGATCACTGCATACCATGCATGTCATGTGGGAGCTGCACTAGAGAACAGAGGGAGCAAGTGGGCCGTGGGAAGCAGGCTATGTAGTAACAAGAGGGCGGGGCGCCCCTGAAGGAGGATGTGATGGGCTTGTTTGAGTAATTCTATGGGCTGGTAGGAAACTGAAGCCCATACTCAGGGATGAGCAGGAACAGTGCCTGGTCCTGGGACAAAAAGGGGTGTTTGGCTAGGGGACTACATCCGTGGGAGCAGAGTGAGGAGGAGAGCTTGCCCTCCAAGTTTCAGACATGGAGGCAGCACATAGCACGGACCCTTCATTTCCGGCCTTCCATCACAATGGTGGGCATTCTTAAGAGCTCTTCTTCACCCTGAGCTGACTGCATCCGACCTCAAGCCCACCCACTGAACCTCTTTGCACTTTTGCCTTTGAGTCTCCTATGGTGCTCCCTGACACTCCCTACACTGTGCTCACCCTCCTAGCCATGGGGACAGAAGCACTGAAGGAGCCTTGTCTTCCAGGTGGACAATCCTGACCACACTCTGCATCCTTCCCAGGGGATCTGGCAGAACTTAGCCCCTGGCACCCACAGCAGCTCAATGACATGCCCTGTTGGTCTTTCCTCCTTTCCTGTTTCATGGTCCCCAATCCCTCACTCCTGCTTCCTGGATCAGTTCCCAAATAAAGGATATCAGGCTCTGCTTTGGGAGGAACTCAGAGTAAGTTCCCCCTTCCTATACCTGGACATAGTTTTATAAGGAAATGACTTCTTATACTTTGAGAAGACAAAATTGAGGGGGAAAGCCAGTGTGCTGAGGATGGTGGAATTGAAACATGAGAAGAGCTGGGTGTCCTTAGTGACATCCCCAAGATACTGAACCCCCACCTGCTCCTTCCCTCCATTCTTGTTAGGAGGAGTGGATAGAACCCTAATCCATTGTTTAGGCCAATTTTATTGGAACACCCTAAGTGATCCCCAAGATGGTCCATGTCAGTGATAGGCAAAAGAAGCAAGTTAATTTTAGACCAGGGAAGCCAGGAGTCTCAGACACAAGGTCAGCTGGTAGTGTCAGCTGTCACAGAACCATCTCGCCGGAATCCAGCAGAAGGAGAACACAGAAGTCCAAATGAGCCATCATCTGCCAAAGCCATTCCCCAAGTCACAATATGCGGTGAATGTGAGTATTTGTCATACCTTTGGCCATTCTCATTCCATCTTGCTGTCTTCAGCTGTCACTTGAATTTTGCTAGCATACTTCTAGCCACATAGTTGCGGACGAAATTCTTTGTCAGAACTAATTGCACAAGCACAGTTATAGCCACCGAGTTTCTCATGACAACAGCCTCTGGAAATCAACCACGCTCGAGCATCTCAGCTGCGTATGAGCTGCTGCCATGCAACTGACATGCGGGGTTTGCATGAAATTGGTAAAACGTTAAATAAGACTGAGATTCTGAAAACACAGTCCCCTGCTGCTCCCTATGCTCGGCAATAATGTGAGTGATTAGAGATCTATTTTTACTCTTTGGAAGATACTAATTAGCATTTAGTTTGATTTACCCCAATTAGGCAAATAGTTGTTTAATGAGAAATCTTCACAAGTTAGATGGCTCACATTACCACCCCAGAGGAATTAAACAGAAAAGCCTGGTGGGAGAGTCAGGACAGTGTTTCCTACATATTTATAGTGATTTACTAGCATGAACTATTAAAGTATGTTGTCAGAGTTTAGCTTGCTCTCTCTTGTGCTCCCAACTATACCAACAAAAGTTCTAGGCGCTCCTTAGCATTGCTGGATTGTCTTGATTTGCTCTCCTATAATACTAATTGAGCATCTGCCCTGAGCTGAACTGGGGGTACAATGACCAATAGGGCCCGCCATGACCTCTGGCTCAGTGTCAGAGCTGTCTGACCCTGAGCAAGATACAGTCCCTCCTCCTCAGTATTCTCTTATGAAGCAAGGGGACAGTACCATCTAGCTTCAGGGCCAGGCCCCACATTTAGAATGGCCCTCAGCTTGATATAATGCCCTGCTGTTGTCATCTTGAAATTCTTAATACTTTTTATATATATTTTTTTTTATTGATTTCAGAGAGGAAGGGCAAGGGTGAGAGAGATAGAAACATCAATGATGAGAAAGAATCATTGATCAGCTGCCTCCTGCACCGAACCTGTAATCAGACATGTGCCCTTGATTGGAATCGAACCCAGGACCCTTCAGTCTGCAGGCTGACGTTCTATCCACTGAGCCAAACTGGCTAGGGCTCTTAATACTTTTTGAACAAGGAGTCCCTCATTTTCATTTTTCACTGAGTCCCTCAAATTGCATAGCCTGTCTTGGGAATAGGAAAATACACACTTCCGAGATGTACGCATAAGTATTAAATAAGGAGATGTATTTAAAGTGTGTAACACAAAGCTTCACATAGCATAAGTTCTCAAAAATGGTGCAACCATCCCAACAAGGTAGTTAAATCCGAAACAAATGTATTTTCTCATCCATCTAAGGGCTATTAGTTAAATTCTTCTGAACTTTCTTTAGTAAATGATATAAATACATGTCTGACCTCATCTTTGAATCATGATTTTCAAATGGTTGGCATGGCCTGTTTCATTTCCTCCCTATAACTTTTGTCCAAATGCCACCCTTTCCACAGCTCCTGTCGACTTGAGAGCACTCATAAGGTCCTTTGGCCTTCAGTATGGCCTGATGGAGTTACCAAATACTGCATGGGTTGTTTCAATTCAATCAGTTTTCTTCCCTGAATTGACCAATTAATTCTACCAAACTGCATACAGAAGTAAACCATAGAAAGGGGACAGTAATGGATTAGAAGAGAAGATGTTTATTTTTCTTATCTCTCTAAACTTATAACCTTTGATAAATGTTTACAATCCCTTATCCACAATTCTGAAATCTACAAAGGTCTAAAAAATTTGAAGTAAATTTGTGGCAAATAGACTTAGTTGCAAACCAAACCTAAAACTAATATGGGGCTATTTCTAGTATGTTTATAATGATGCTCTAGGTATTACATAATTTACAATGTACCACATACAAACTAAATCATCTTTCTAGAATTAAAAAAATCTGAATTCTAAAACACACCTGATCCCACGATCTTGGATAAGACTGTGGTTTACACTATGCCTTTTAGAGTTTCCTCCCCGACCAACAAAGCAATACATTAAGGACAGGTACTGTAGTTCAAAGAGATATCTGTACACCTATGTTCACTGTGGCATTATTCACAATAGCAAAAGGTGGAAGCAGCTCAAGTGTTCATCAATGGATGAATGGATAAACAAAATGCGGCATATCCACACAATGGAATACAACTCATCCATTAAAAGGAATGAAGTACTGATGCATACTACAGCATAGATGAGTCTTAAAAGCATTATGTTGAGTGAAATAAGCCAATCACAAAGACTATATATTGCATAGTTACATTTATATCAAATATCCAATAGAGGCAAGTATATTCATGGTTGCCAGAAACCTGGTTGGGGGGCGGAGGGTGGAATTGGGAATCAGTGCTTAATGGGTACAAGAATTCCATTTGAGTAATGAGAAAGTTCTAAAACTAGAGAGTGGTGATGATTGCACAACATCATAGATGTATTTAATGCCACTGAATTATACACTTTAAAATAATTAGTGTTAAATTTTGTGTATTTTACCGTAATAAAAAATTGTTAATAGAATGGGAAGAGAGAAATTGAAGACAGCAAAAATGGAAGTGGTACTATAAAACAGAAATAGAATAGGTGTTCTAAGAGAGGTCAAGAAAAGTTTGTGCACTAATGGGAATGAATGAGGAAAGACAAAATGAATAATGCAGGAGAGAGAGGGGAAGGAATTGTTGGAGAATGACTGTGAGCAGAGGAGAGGGGTAAGATCTATCACACAAGGCAGGGTTGGGCCTTTGTCGTTAGCCTGGGCATTTTCATCCCCTGAAAGAGGGAAGGAGGGAGAGTATGTGAGCACAGATTCAGCCTGTGGTAGACAAATGTGAAGGTGCAGACCTGCAAAGTTCCTCTCTGGGACACGAGGAGCAAGAACATCTCCTAAACTTGTATGTATGCATATAAGCATAACTAATGGACATAAGACACTGGGGGGTAAGGGAGGGCAGGGGATTGTCAAGGGCGGGGAGGGGGGAAAGGACACATATGTAATACCCTTTGTAATACTTTTAGCAAAAAAAAAAATTTTAAAAAAAAGAAATCAATGATTCAATAAAATATTTAAATAATGTTAAAAAAATAAAAATAAATGTTAATGTTCAAAAAAAAAAAAAAAAAAAAAAGAACATCTCCTAAGACTAGGAACTGGGAAGGAGGTTTGAAATAGTTGTCTGGGAGTGGGAGAGTGCCTGGACCAGGGAAAGCAGTACAACTGCTTGACTTCATTGAGGATGACTGAACTGATCATTCATTTCTAATGAGAAATCGTGGGCATCTTGCTCCCACCGCCTCCAGCTATGTGGGGACAGGGTCAGAGCAGGTAGCAAGTGGGTTTTACCAGGATTGTGGTTTAGCCAACTGTAATGATAAACTTTATATGTCAACTTAGCCGGGCCCCAATTCCCAGATATTTGGTCAAACATTATTTTGGATGGTTTTGTGAGTGTTTTCGGATGAAATTTACATTTAAATTGGTGGACTTTGGTAAAGAAGATTGCCCTTCATAATGTGGGTGGGCCCCATCTAATTAGTTGAAGGCCTTAGTAGAGCAAGTCTGACCTGCCCTGAGCAAAACAGAATTCTCCAGCAAATGGCCTTTGTGCTTGAACTGCAACTTTAGCCAAGCCACCTTGCAGATTTGGGACTTACCCACCTCCATAACCATGTGAGCCAATTTCTTGAAATAAATCTCTATATGTATACACACACTTGTTGGCGCTGTTTCTCTGGAGAACCCTGACTAATACATCAATTGAGCTCAATGAAGTGACAGCGGAGAAGGGACTGAAGTGTTTACAGCTGACTGAGGGTGAACTTTCAGCTGGAAAAGGAGGAAAGTGAGGGCCCAAGCAGAATAAAATAAATTCCTAGTGGTAAATTCAGTGGGTTGTGGTCCCTGTGGGCTTGAAGGGTTATTGGGGAGGGGCATTAGACAGAATTATAAAGTCAATTCCAAATACTTTCAAATTAGCATTTTGCAAGATAAATACTGAAATAGCTGTGTTGCCATTTTTCTCCAGATTTACAATTGCAAGACTGAGGCTCGGAAGGAAGGCATGGTGAGCTGTGCCACCCTTCCCTCCTGGAACCCAGGCAGGAGGCAGCCTTCGAGCATGAGGGTGGGAGGTGGGAGGAGAACAGACTGAAGTGCAGGAATGGTAACAATGTAGATCTGGAGAGAAAATGGCCTGAGAGAGTCACCCACACCCCACCCAGCCCAATGGAGAGCCAAGGACATTCCCATAGCCCTGGAGGGGTCAGGCAGTAACTGAGAATTTCATCAGGGTGCCTGCCAGGGTCATCTGGATTGGAGCCAGAAGACAGAGAGGCCAGGAATGACGGCCCACACCTGGGAGCCAGAGGAGGCTGTGGCTGGGGGCCCAGGCAGCAGGGGGTTGTACACTGAGCTCCCTGCAGCAATCGGTGTGCACAGAAAATAAGATGCAGTGCCATCCAAAGACCAAGCCGGAATTCACACATCTCCTCCAAGGCCAGCTCAGAGAACCAGTGCCTGCCCCATGCCCCAATGTTCCAGAAGCTTCTCCCTGCCTCAGAGAGGGGGGTGGTGGGGGGAGAAACTATGCAGGTGGGAAAAGGCCTGGTAGGAATTCTGAACTTTGAGAAAAGGCTTTAGTTTTTAAGCAGGAAATACAGAATGACCTCGCATGATTGCTTTTCTGAGTGGAAATGGAGCAAAATTGTTCTGGATATTGTTCCCACTGGGAGGAAAAGGCCACTCATAACAAATTCCAGAAGTCTGGTTACCCTCCTGCATATCTGAACGGTGACTCTGAAGTCTGATCTCACTCTCTGCTAACGAAGTGAAGTTACATAAAACAGCTCTACATGTCGAGCTAATACAATAGAATCATAAAATAATCTCCAAATGGGAAGAGGCTTTGGGTTGTCTAATCTAGTGGTTCTCAACTAGGGACAATTTTGCCCCCCAGGGGGCATTTGGCCTAGGCTGGAGACACGTGGATTGTCACAACGAGGGAGATGCTATTGGCAACCAGTGATTGGAGGCCAGGGATGCTGCTCAACAACCTACCATGCATGGGGCAGCCCCTCCCAACAAAGAAGTATGTGGCCCAAAGGTCAAGGTTGAGAAATCCTAGCCAAATCCAAAATCCTATCTAGACACGCACGTCCTCAGAAAAAACTCCCTCCTGGCTCGACCAGCCTCAGCTTAAGAATTTCCAAGGTCATTTGCCGAGTGACTAAGTGATAGAGGCAGGATGTGTTCCCAGCTCTGCCTGACCCCAGAGTCTGTGCTTTTTAAACCCCTCTGTCATGTGCCAAGGTCTGTCCAAATAGAAACATTCTACTTGTGCTAGTTGGAATGCCCATAGGCTGGGCTATGTGGGGTTCTGCTGAAAGGCCCCCCTGCCCCCAAATGTCTCCCCTGTCACCTGCAACAGTGCCTGCCACTTCATCACAAAAAGCCCCTCCCTTCATGCTGAGACATCCCTCTTCAGGGCTCTCCCATAAAATGCAAACCCAGACAGGTTTGAAGAAATTACCCCACAATATAGTCTAAAAATGGTACTGCCCGATGACTTGGGCAAGGTACTTGACCTCCTTGTGCCTCAGTTTCTGCATCTGTACAATGGCAATAGTAATCGTACCTCCCTCTTGGATTGTCGTACAGGTGAAATGAGTGATTATGCGGGGAGGCTGATGTATAGTAGGTAAAATTTGTTGTGTTCATTAACCGTGTTTTCAAGCGTTCTTAGGGAAAATCTGTATGGGCCCTTTAAAAAGCCTGGCAGGAACCCAGGTTTAAAAAAAATAAATAGCAACAACAAAAGTGCAGCTTATGCAGTTTCTTTTCAAGTAAGACAAACTGTTCAAAACTGAACAAGCATTAATAAGTTGAGGAGTTGAAAGCAGTGAGTGACTATTTGCTTGGTTGCCAAGGAAACTCTGCAGGTTGGAAAAAAAAGATTGTCCTGGAGTTGACACAGGCTCGGAAGCAGCCAGGGAATTCTGTCCTCTCCCTCTGCCGCTGGGGGGAAACTGAGCAAGAGGCCCCCGGGGCTTTCGAGAGAAGTTCTGTGGTTCCCAGCAGCCTCCTGTGTCAGCACAAAGCCTGGTTCGCGCTGATGGAACTCAGCAAATCTACTTAGGACGGACGAGACTAAGTCAGATGTTGCTGAGATAAGCAGCACACACATTCTCAGGTCCTGAGGAGGCTGAAGACGGCACAGCCCGCGGAGGCTGGCGCAGGCCTTGTGGACCCGAGCATAAGTGGGAGAAAGCTACCATGTTTCTGAAGAAAAAGGGGAGGGTGGTCAGTAGTAAGGAAGGGTGTGGAAGTACCTAGATGTTAACATTTCAAGAAAGTTATTTCCTTATCATATTCCAAACTTGTTATGGACATGTTTACATGTGGTAAAATACACACAGAACATAAAATGGACCATTTTAAAGTCTACAGTTCATGATTGCATTCATAGTGTTGTGCAGCCATCATCACTGTCAATTTGGACACGTTTATACCCAAAAAAACCCTATTAGCAGTCATGCCCACTTTCCCCTCCTCCCCCCCAGCTTCTAGCTACCATTAATCCATTTTCTCTCTCTATGGATTTGCCTATTCTGGCTATTTTATATACAGTACATGGAATCATACAATATGTGCCTAACTTGTCTGGCATCTTTCACTTGGCATGTTTTCCAGGTGCCTCCATGTTGTAGCAAGTACAGAACTTCATTCCTTCTTATGACCAAATAATATTCCGTTCTATGTATAAACCTCATTTCATTTTCCATTCATCTGTTAATGGACATTGGGTTGTTTCCACTCTTTGGCTGTTGTGAATAATGCTGCTATGAGCATTTTTTACTTGTTTGCTGGAGTTTATGGTAATCATATTTTTAACTTATTGAGAAACCACCAAAAGTTGCACCATTTTACATGGTAATGGTGTTTTGCCAAATGAATTAGGGGGCAATTTTTTTTTAACAATAAATAACACCGAGGGCTGGTAAGGAAGCATTGCTGTCAGCCCCTTTGAGAAGCAATCTGGTAACACAAGTCTCACTGAGCTGACAGTGAGAAAGAGAATAGAATTCAAAGCCAATACACTTGGGTCTAATTCACAATTCTACCAACTACTAGTTGGCAAAATGCTTAACGTTCCAAACCTCAGTTTCTTCATCTGTAAGTGGGGAATATCTGCTTCATAGGGTTGCAGTGAAGATTAAGGACTTATATTAAAATACCTGGCATCTTGTAGTGACCATATAAGTTCTAGATGTTATTAAAACAGATAATGTTATTATCACGTATCAAGAGCCATAAAAGTCATGTTATAACTAGAAAATTATGTCCTTGAAAATATATGCCAAATAAATCAAGTCACCCATTTCATCTAAAAAGAACCCTCAAAATATATGCCCTAATAAGAACGAGTTAAGCCTGGCTGGTGTAACTCAGTGGTTGAGCGTGGACCTATGAACCAGGAGGTCGAGGTTTGATTCCCGGTCAGGGCAATGCGGGCTTGATTCCCAGTGTGCATGCAGAAGGCTGCCAATCAATGATTATCTCTCATTGATGTTTCTATCACTCCCTCTCCCTTTCTCTCTGAAATCAATAAAAATATTTTTTTAAAAAAGACTGAGTTAATAGTACTATTCTTAAACAAGAAGGAGATGAAAAAATTAACAATTCTGGAGCACCAGCTCTGCCTTGGGTACTGGGTTAAGGTCTTGACATACTCATTCATCAAAAGTGCATTTATTGAGCCTCTACTATGTACCACTGAAGATACGGTGCCAAAGAAAGACTCAGTCCCCGCCGTCATGAAGCTTATATTCTAACAGGAAAGAAAATATTAATAACAGCTAACACTGTGCATGTGCTCTGTGGCAAACTACAATCCACGGGCCAAATCTGGCCCACTGCCTGTTTTGTAAATAAAGTTTTATTGGAATACAGCCATGCTTATTCATTAGGGATTATTGTCTATTGCTGTTCTTGCACTACAGCAGCAGAGATGAGTAAATGAGACACAGACCATGCACCTAAAGTTTTTACTACCCAGCCCTTTATAGGAAAATATGCCAACCACTGGTCTAAATACAACAAACCTTAGATGCAGGTATAGTACTCTTCTTACACCCATTTTGCAGAAGAGGAAACCGAGGCACAGAATGACAAAGGAACTCGTTTGAAGTCACACATGTAGGAAAGGTAGGAATCAGAGCTATAATACAGTATGCTATAAAACCCATGCTTTGCAACCTATGCTCTACAACCTCCCAGATCAGATTCAGGGTGATTACATTCCGGCTACAAGAAGTGCCCTGAAGTAGAATGTGTAGTGCTTCACTGAGGTATGAAGCTGAGACTAGGAGCTGAAGGGTGAAGATGAGCTGTCTGGGTGGAAATGGGGCAAATTCCAGGTGCAAGAACAGTGAATGAGGGAGGGCTAGAGAAGGGGAAAAGCTGGTCCATTGGAGGAACAGTGAGGAAGCCAGTGCAGTGGGAGACAGAGGGAGGAGGGAGTGGTGCCTGGTGGATCTGATGAGAGAGGCAGGAGGCAGATTACGCAGGGCTGGGGAACCCAGTTTGAACTTTACACCAAGAGCAATAATGAGTCATTGAAGGGTCTTAAGCAAAAAGATGATAATATTATATTTGCTTTCTTTCAAAAATGACTCTGAATAGAGTGTGAAAACAAGATTGGAAGTTGGGGACTAAGAGTGGAAGGAGAGACCCATTAGAGGCGATTGCCAAAGCCCAGATGAGAAGTGATGATGTTTGAGCAGGGCTAGGAGAGTGGAGAAGGAGAGAAGTAGACTCAGATGAGGCTTGGAGGGGCAGGGGCAGAATCAGTAAGACTTGGTGAATGATTGGCAATGGTGATGAGAGAGAGAAGGCGGTCAGGGCAGGGCACATGGTACTTAGTGTGTATTGCTTCTAGGTTTTGAATTGTAGCAATAAAATCTGCTCTAGTTGGATGGAAAATGTGAATGTTATAACAGAAAGAATGAGTATTATATTAGGTATGAGCTGCCTAAGAGAGTCTTTGGAAGGAGGAATGGACCAAGTTCTTGGCTGAGTTTCGAGGAACAACTCCTTGGTGAATGTGGCAAGGAGACCCCAGAAGGATGCTGCCTGTGCAAGACAGAAATGTCCCGTCCTCCTCTATACTCACACTGCTCCTCCGGGAATCAAAATCCCAGCTGGTGCACCTGATTGGTGGACTCTTAGACACATGTCTGCATCCTTATAGCAAAGGAGGCTGGGAAATGTTGTAGCATATTATAAAGCTACAATAATCAACAGTGTGGTATTGGCAAAGGACAGTCATTAGGTGGATGGAAAAGAAGAGAGTCCAGAAATAGACCCACACTTATGGTAAATTAATATTTAATAAAGATGCCAAGGTGATTTGGTGAAGAAAGAATAGCCCTTTCAACAAATGTTGCTTGAACACCTGGATATCCATAAAGAAAAAAATGAACTTCCATCCTTACCTAATACTATTCACAAAAACACAGAATGGATCATAAACCTAAATGTAAAAGCTAAAACTATAAAATACCTGGAGAGAAAAATGAAATACCTAGAGAAAAAAAATAGGAGAAAATCTTTGTGACCTTGAGGTATAAATTTCTGTTTACTAGTAGATTGTATTACCAGTTACCAAGTGTCCATCCCCTGGTGGTTTCCCAACCCCTCTCAGGCACCACCATCCAGTGGACAGCATTGTTGACTTGACATCATTGATTCCATCCCATTCATCAGAGAAATCCCATTCCTTAGGCCAGTGAATGATTCAGAAATGAGCATGTGAACAGCCTAACCAATGAGATGTGAAGAAACTTTTTTAAAGGTGATTCAAGAAAAAAAACAGGAAGAAAGAATCTCTTGTCCTGCCTGCACCGGATGTTATCATGTCTGGATGGCACACCTGGAACTGCCACCGCTTTCTTGTTCCCACACCAGCCTGAGCATGATGATGACACGGGACGGACGGCAGAGCTCAGACAGAGAGAACCTGGCCTTGAGGATTCTGCATCAACTCTCCCTAGAGCCTCTGTGGCTCCAGTTACGCTCCAGTGTGAGATGGCAGATGTCCTTATTGCTTAAATCACTTTGATTCCTGTTTCTATCGCTTACAGGAGGAAGGAGCCTGATACCAAAACTCCAAGAGGCTGATCGCTTTGCTCTAATCCCATTGTTAGTGTGACCAAAACTGGAACTGGAGTCCCAGCCTCCTGTCAGCCAGGTTGTCTTTCATTCACTTGTTAATTGGCTGAATTTATCTTGCCCATTTTGGTTTGATGAATACTCAAAATACCTTTTTTAAAATGATGAAAAGCTTAGACGATTTAAAGAGAAAGTCCAGGAAAATAAATGTCTGTTGAATATGATGATGCATAATACAGATGCTTGCTTTGGTATTATTTTCCAATAGAAAGTAATTTATAGCTGAAAACATTTGGTTTAATGTAATACATGAAATAGCATTATCTCTTTTAGATACATATTGAAGCAAAACTGGAGTTGTTTTTAACAACATTTGTGGAGGAAAAGCTGCTGAGAAAGATTCTTTCTCACAGCAATTCTTCTTAAAGCCCACGTAAATAAAATACGAGAATCATTACTTTCTGCAGAACCAATAGTCATCAAAATGTATGTTGGGGTTTTCCCTTTATTTTCTTCACACTTTGTGCTTTACTTTTTAACAATTCTTTTCTGTAAATCTGGCTTAAACTTTTTTTTCATCTTTGGAACATTTCCTACAACCAATAGTTCGTTTTATCTCCAGATCTAGAGGGAAGGGGCTCAGACATCTGCTCATTGATCTTGCTTCCTTGAGGCAGGTAGGTCTTGGCCTTGGAAGAAGTGAACTCATGGTGCTTTTATAGTCAGTCCCCTGCAGGCACTCACACCCCTGGCCTCGGAAATGCCTTCTCAGCACCAGGAAATTCTTCCTGGGTCTGTCATAGCCTCACATTTTGCAGTTTAAGCGCGTCTCCTCAGTTTTGGGGTATGGGATGACCCCCCAACCAAGTGGGCCACTCTGGCCAGGGAAACGTGTCCTCATTTTGGTACCTCCATAACTGATAGAACCTCCTTCAATCACAAGTACTTTGCCAGGTGCCCCTGATGCCCTGTCACTGCCTTCATTGGTGTCTCCCATTTCTCGCACTGCTCATTGGCCACCCAGGACTACTTGATGGCTCCCACAACAATCTGGGGCCACAGCCCGGCCTCCTCTGATGGGAGTCTCTTTATAACTGGAGAGACCACCGTCCTGGTCTGCCGGTTCAGTGCTCCAGTATGCCTGCTGTTGTCTGGTACACTTTTTAAGAGCGCCCCCTTTCTTTCCTTTCACCCTCAACAACGTCTTGGTTTGGTTAATAAATTCTATGGTTAAACCTCAAAACCTATCCTTCATATACATGTAAAGGCGACCAGGCATCCAGTGTGAACCAATGCTGGGGGCTGCCTGCCTATTGCCTCCTTCCCTCCTTACTGCCACCTGCGGAGCAGATGCTATAAGATGAACAAGTGGAAGAGCCTCGTAACACAGGGAATGGGCGAGCTGGGATTCCCTCCTGGTGTTGCCTGACTTCAAACACTGGGCTCAGGTTCTACATCACACTGTGTTTTGGAGAGCCAGCACTCTTTAGAGCAGCTGCGATTTTTGGTGCACAGGAAATGGCTGGGTCATTGCGAGTTTTGGGTTAGTGATCAAAGCCAGACATGAGCTAACTCTGCCGGGCCTGTAGGAATGGGCCATTGTCTGACTCTGAAACAAATTCTTCTGTTCCTTGAAGTCACAACATTTCTGTCTTTCCACTTTTCTAGGAATCCTGGGAGGGCACAGAGGTTTGGGTGAGGGGTCCCCCAAAGGCATTTGCCATGCCTCTGACGAGGGGTGAATATTTCCACCAAGAATTGGACGTTAGTATCTGAGCCAAGCGATAAATAAAAATGTAACCCAAGGGCACTTGAATTCTGATTCCAGCCTGAAGAGGGGCCTGGGTTTGCTATGCAATCTACAGCAGGACAGCCTGCCGCAGCTCCCTCCCTGCAACCCCTAAAGGCCGACACCAGGTCTCATGCCTAGACTTCCACGGGTGATGAGATTGTTCCTGCACCCCAAATCACCACACTCTCCCCTTGCCCCCCCCTCAGGACATTCTGCTCCTCCCCATCCAGCCCCTTCTAGCTCCTGTTGGCTCTGTAGAGGCACAGGCCCTGGGCCCTGGTTACCCAGGCAGGAGCCCAGACACTGCCCCTCTGTCCAGCTCTGCCTCTCCACTCCCCCAGCAGGATGTTAAAGAGCTTGAGCCAAAGGAATACCTTCTGCTTTGGAGAAACTTTGCAAGGCTTCACAATGCAACAGCATTTTGCTTGTAGTGTCCATAGTGTGGATACCACCAGCGCTAATGAAACCTTTTCAGGTTATGAATGAAGCCTGGAAAGGTGATGAAGGTGCAAACTCAAACCAGAAATATCAGTGTGGGGACTTTCCCCCTTTTGCAAAGGGATCCGGAGAAAGGAACGAGTTTCAGAAAAAGACCAACAGGCCTCTTCTTTCCACTCTGATGCCAGCTCTGCAAGGCAGTGCCCGGGGCTTCAGCACTGCTCCTGGGAGAGATATGGACTAAAGCTCCAGGCTGAGCCCAGCTGGAGGTGGTGACATCCATGTGTGTTTGTTCTGTGCTCTGGGCAAAAACCTCCAGGACGCAGAAGATGCCCTTCGAGATGAACGCCCTCCAGGAGGAAGGAGCCCACCGTTCCTGTCCCATTTGCACATCCCTGCCTGGGGAGCAGGCACTCTTATTTGCCTCCCATTCTACTAGCATGCTCAGAGAGAAACAGCCTGTTGCCTATCGCTGAAAGGATTCTTGAACACAACCCTGAAGGGGATGGACTGTTACACGAGAGGGAGAGGCCCCCTGAAAGGAAGGGAGGCAGAGGATGCCTTCCAGGCACAAAGCCTCAGGGCAGGAGGTGCAGCAGAGGCCGGGTTGGGTCTGAGTTGGAGAACTCAGCTCCGTGTGTGGCCGGTTCAGGCTGGCACGCGCATTCTTTGTCGCTGGTCACGCTGTCATCCCCAAAATTCTGCATTCACTTCGGCATGACACTGGCTATATTAAAACAGTTCCTTCTACTTCCCACTCCAGCCTTCAGCAATCGCAGGGGGCTGACCTCTGCTCAGCGAGACAAATGCTCACTTCCCCACTCACCCCATTAAACATTGTTTTCTAAACTCACACGGAACCCCTGGAGTCAGAGCCGCTGGGCAAGCGGGAGCTTGAATAATGTGCTCTCAACACATTGAAAATGATGTCTCAGCTGGAATGTCTTTCTCACTTTTTCTTTTCTTTCTCTTTCCTGCTCCCCCCCTTCAATCTTCCTTCTCAACC
This sequence comes from Myotis lucifugus, assembly GCF_000147115.1. Classification (NCBI taxonomy): domain Eukaryota; kingdom Metazoa; phylum Chordata; class Mammalia; order Chiroptera; family Vespertilionidae; genus Myotis; species Myotis lucifugus. The sequence continues at coordinate 63,041,013 of NW_005871048.1, read as the reverse complement.
TTCTTTGGCTCAACTGGACTCCGCCCTCCAGAGCAAAAAGGAAGGTGAGGAGGGGGGTGGGGAGGGGGGGAGAGACAAGAAGAGAAGAGTACCCTGCAGTCACAGTGAGCCTCGGAAGGAAGGGTGGTGATCATTCACCTGGAGAAAGCAGATTCCGCCCTCCCCTCCCAGACCCCAGACTTCTCAAGGATGAGGACTTTGCCTCATCTTTTTCAGGTGCCTTCCATCAGCTCATACACCGCAATGTGCCTTCTGTGTATTTGTTAAGTGGTTTGTGACTAACTGCTTTCTACAGGCCTCGGATGGCGTGCAGGCAGTTAATTGAAGACCGAGATCGGAAACCTCACTGATATCAGGGAGCTCGACCCCTGAGCCTCAGCTGGAGACAGCAGCTGGGAAGGTGTCTCTCTCTAGCAGGGCTTGATGGAGCAGATTGTAAATGCCCCATTAGGATCTGTTTGCCTCCCATCGCTGCAGAAGTTGTTCACATATTGTAGTCATGCACACAAACACACATGCAAGGTTAATGACTTTTAAGACCTGCTTCAACTCAGAACTTACCTGCTTAAAACTCTTCAGGGGGCCACCACCAAATTGGTGAGAATAGCCACAGGCTCTATATCAGCGGGTCTCAAACTTCTAAATCTCGGAACCCCACTGTACCTGTAAAAGGTATAAAGAACCTTGAAGAGTTCTTGTGTATGTGGGCCATCTCTATCAACACTTAACCCTATTAGACATTTAAACTCAGAAACTGTTACTTATAGTTATGAGTGAATTTTTAAATAATGATAATGAAACCATTACATATTAGCATAATTAATATAAGTAACATGTCTGATTAACAGAAAGAAAACACAAGCTTGTAAAGACTGATTCTATTTTCCAGAACAAACAATTTTTAGTAAAAAAAAAAAAGAGAGAGAGAGAGAGAGACATTGTTTTACATTTTTTCAAATCTCTCCAGTGCCTGACAACTGAAGACATCTGGATTCTGACATCTGCATTCAATCTGTTGTGATATATTATGTTGATAAATCTGAAGACAACTAGGACTTACACAAACAGGCAGTTGGAAAAGAAAGAAGTATTTTAATAGGCATTTCAGATCACAGTGGACATTCTTTTTTTGATACTACACCAAATCTCAGCATGCGGTCATTTCTTAACAGTCCCAGTGTGGAACGTGAAATCATATCAGTGACCTTTTCATTTCCATTGCCTCAAAACCCATTCAACTATCTTGCCCTTTAAATGGGTCTTTTACTCATACATGATTGTGAGCCATCGTGCATTGATCATTTGGGAAATATTGGCTCACCCAGATGTTCATGAGCAGCTTATCCCTGTGGACAACTGAGGCCCAGTCCTGCTGGGGACTGTTAGGAGGTGGAGTAGGGCTTGTCTCAGAGTGAGGCCACCCGAGGTCTGAGGAAGCTGGGGCATTTGTCCTCCAACTCTCGTCAGCATTGGCTAATGGCTACTTGCAGGGACCTTCTCTACCCAGCACTTCCTGTCTGCTCTGCTTGCACAGCATGAGTGCACCAGAGAAGCTCTCCGATGGAGAATGGCAGAAGCTGCTGTAGGAAGCCCTGCATGCGTTGGGATGATGGATGCCACGGAGTATGGAGGGGCCAGCAACAGCATCTGCTACCTTCACTATTCTCCCCTCAAACTGGCCTTCATTTGCCCTGAGTCAGGGTCTTCCCACATGCTGTTCCTTCTACCTGGAACCTTCTTGTGCCCAACTCTTTCCCTGCCTAACACCCAGTCATTCTTCAGGTCTCTGCCCACAAATTCAGTTCTAGAAAGGGCTTCCCTGAATCCCACCATTCTAGAACAATTCCCCTGCCAGAGTCACTGAACACACGCTAAGTTTTTCTTCTCAAAGAGTCACCCTGCTCCCATGGTCCATAATTGTATATTTGTGTTGTCCTTTAATTAATATCTTCTAACTAAACCAGCATCTCTGTAGTGTGGTGATGAGGACCATGTCTATGACTGTTTCTTTCAGTCTTTTATCACCAGCACCTAGAACAGCCTGACACATGGTAGATACTCAGTAAATACTTGCTGAGTCCATGGGTGGGTGATTATAAATAAAAATGTATGTAAAAGGTACACAGCTAATGTTTACAGTGGTAATTCAAAGTGAACAATTGAGGCAATCATTCTAGAAAACCCAGGAGCTCTACTGATTATGCCCCTTTAATAGCTGAAAATCGGGTCAAAGTGTCCTGAAGGAATGACAATCTTGTCCTGTTTGGAATCACAGCTAGATGGCAGTGTTCTGTGTCATGGCTCAGTTGCAGTCCGCGCCCCCCTCCAACCGCCCCCGCCCCCCCGCCCCCCATGCTTCTGTAGCCCGGCACACCAAAATGCTTTTCCCCCTACTAGGATATGGATTCTACAAATACATGGGCACATAGGCATACGGTTTTAGAATAACAAGAAAAGCAAATACAAGAAAAAGATGCTCAGTGTATCCTTCCAAATTCTCACAAGAGCCATTGTGGGCCATGAATGTTGCACCTAACATAGAAAGCAACAAGGAAACCCAAATGAAGAATGAATGAATGAATGAATGATGCATGAGAAAGAGCAGAATGATGGTAGGAAGAAGCTTTCTTTTGTAGATTTCACACAGATTGCGTTTTATTTTTCCAAAGCACACCACTGCCTAGGACACTTTCTGGCACTGCTTATGTGCACTGCCAACTAGCATAAACCAGAAGAGAAACTTAACAGACACCTTACAAATCTCATAACACACATGCTTCGTTTTTCATGCCTATTACACTTTGCGAAGACCTTGTCGCTGGAATAGCAATCTCCTTAATGGACTCTATTTCCCTTGCAGTGCCCTTTAAAACAACTGAGCTCCATGGTGGACAGCAGGGTTCACAAACTCCTTCTCAGGGTTCTTAAATCTGATGCTGGGAAGTGCGAATTCCCTGCAGCCTTTTCTCAAGCTCAGGTTCTGCGGGAGAGTCAGTCCCAAATTTAAATGCCCAGGTGCCTGATTTCGTATGTGCTTTGAATAATGGTATCTGCTCTCAGAAAATCAAACCGAATTAGGGAAAGCAATCGCCTGCGGGATTTTCATTTTGTATTAGTAACATGAGCTCGCTCACACACCACGCCGTTTTAACCACTCAGCACTGCGGAGTTAGGCGCCGTTTCCACAAATCCGCTCTAGGATGCTAAGCGTGCATTTCCCTTGCTGTTACGGGAGGCAAAGGAAATGGGTGCTGGAAAATGCAGGCGGCGGCAAGGTACACGCGGCAGCCATTTGCTCGGCAAAACATGCAGGTACCTTTTTCTTACAGAAGAGAGACAATATTTGATTTTAATTACTGATACAGTGTTTGAGATGTCAAGGAAGTCAAGTACCTACAACACAATACATTGAAGCATAACAGCTCCAAGAGAAGCAAACAAATCCTGTGTAAGCATGAAACGAAAGCGGAGTGAAAGACCAAACATAACCTGTGCCACTCACTTATAGCAGAATTGCCTGAACATCAAAACCTGCGTTCAGGATTCTTCAGGTATCTGAATATTCCCGGAGCGGTCTCCTTAGGCAGGCAGGCAGGCCATAGGTTGCCAAGCATCCCAGCCCCAAGGAAATACACAAGAGAAACAAAAAGAGCTGGGCCAGTGGCCAGACGGCTACCCCTGGCCATACTGTGGACCATACTCCTTCTCACGGTCCTTGGGTTTAAGCGTTTGCATCTGGCTGCCCGGAACCTGCGAAGAGACATCAGGTGAGCCTACATTTGGAGAGCACAGGGAAAGATGTCCTGAGCTCTCCAAGGAGAGATTGCAGAAGGTTAGTGGATGCAGAATGTTAGTGGGGGGAGAGGCTCCTTTAAAAGAGCTTTTACAGCCCTGGCTTGTGTGGCTCAGTTGGTAGGGCATCGTCCCATGCACCAAAAGGTTGCCCATTCGATTCCTGCTCAGGGCACATGCCCAGGTGTCAGGCTCTATCCCCAGCAGGGGGAATATAGGAGGCAGCTGATCAATGTTTCACTCTCACATGGATGTTTCTCGCTCTCTCTCTCTTCTAAAAATCGATTTTAAAAAGAGAGAGAGAGATAGAGAGAGAGAGCTTTTAGAGCATCCCTGAGACTCGCTTCCCTTGCAGAGTAAAACCCAGCATCTGCCTAATGTACACTTAAGCCTGGGGAGTGAGTCTTTACAAGCTCCAACTCCTAATGACCATCATCCATAGCACCTTTCCCCTCCTGCTAAGTCTGACCTTTGGTACCTTGGTCCTCCATCCACCTCATTGTCTCCCAATGGCTTTCCTCCTCATGAGTCCCCTGATCCTCATATCACTGGGCCTGGCTCCCTATACTTCTGTGTCCTCAGAAGCCAGTTTGCTCACCCGTGGGGCAGCAGCTAGAATTCCCCAGATTCTCAGGGTTTCAGGGGCCCAAGGGGTTGGAACTCCATTCCATAAACCTCTAACCTCAGCCCTGAAATATTTCCAAGCCCCAAAAGACTAATTTAGCCCTCCCCAACCTCAACCATCAGCAGAGCCTTCAGCTGTTTTTAATATTAGGAGAAGAACCAAATAGCAGAGTGCCCCTGGGAGAGCCTTGGCATGTAGGCAGGCACATGTACCACGTGTATGTTCCCAGAACACCTCCCATTCTCACCAAACAGCTCACAGTTACTGGTGCTTAACATGTGCCAAGCTCGATGGTGAGCGTGCAGTCCGTGTTTAGTTATGTAAGCCTCAGACAATGTTAAGAGGAGTAGATGAACTGTTATAATGCCCATTTTAAAGATGAAGAAATGGAGGCAGAGGGAGGTTAAGAACCTTGTTCAGAAAGTGGCAGGGCTGGGAATCCACGCAGGACGTTCGCTCTCCAGAGCCTGGGTGCCAAAGCTGGCCCAAGTTCAAGGACGATGAGGTCACAGCACAAAGAATTCTTATTTCTGGTTTATGCTCAACTGTTATTTCTTTTTCTTTCTTTTTTTCCTGCAAAAAGCTTTATTGTTTCCATTTGGTCCAATGCATGGGAGAGGGCTCCAGGGTGGTTAAAAGAATGGCTAGTGGTTTGGGGGAGAGGCTCAGGTAAAAGCCAGACACCAGGGGGTGCAGAGGGGCCCCTCTAAGGCCTCTGGGACCAAAGGCTCCTGGCTGTGCTTGAGGGTGAGCCTTTCGAAGAGATCCTCGCCCAGCCCAGCCTGGGGGCCGGCAGCCTGCGAGGTGAGTCAGGTGTGGCCCATCTTCTTGATGAGTTTCACCTCCTCTCCCCGGAAGTGGTTCTGCAGGAAGTCACAGGGAGGAGGGTCTGTGGGGAGAACCAGGTCCTGCAGCTCCAAGAGGGCCTGGTTCAGGTTCCTCTCAAGGCCAGGGCGGCTTCCCTGACATCCTGGGAGGCTCCAGCACGTCCTGGAAGAGAATGCGACCCCCGCGATGGTTTTGCATCTTTAAGATGCTCAGCACCCTCGGCTTCTTCTCCGCCAGCTCTCGGAAGAGGGGCCCACGCCCTCCAGAGCCACATCGTCAGGTGGAAACAGAAGCCCAGAGAGAGGTAGGTGTGGGGCCCCCAGACGCAGATTGGCCAGGCCGTTGACCGCAGCCTCCACCTGGTGGAACAATTCTGACGGATTTGGGAGCTCATGGTTGTTCGGCAATTAGAGGGTAAGGTAAAAAAAAAAAGTGTGTTGGCTGGTCTTGGAGGTGGTGACTGGATAAGATGCTGGAGGGGGGTCGGAGGCTGGAAGAAGGGGCGTCCCTGGGTCTGTTCCGTCCAAACACTGTTAAAGGGAGAGACAGATCTGGGACTGCCAAAGGCACTGTCCAACTGTTATTTCTTTTTAAGAAAAACTCCAATCCCTACTTTAATCACTCATTTAAATGATTAAGCATGTATTAAGCACTTATGCTTTGGGGATTAAAGACTTCATGAAGTTAATCAAACAGATATAAATAAATATGCTGCTATTTTAGAACCGCAAATGAGGCATTTAATTCAGAAAGGTGGTATCTGTGAACCTCTGTGGAACCTTCCAACTCCCAGCGAGCAGATGACGAATAGTGGTGGCAGCTCGGATATGCACAGCCAGAGCCCGGCCGCCATCACTCCCTCTCGTTCAAACAAACCCTGGTGCCTGATCGCCATTCTTAAAGCAATGCAATTAGTCATGAGTGATGAGCGCCTAAATTGGAGCGTTGCCAGTGTAGAAGTGAAATATTTTTAGAAAAAAAAATAACTCCTGTGGATGAATACATTGCATAATTACATATTGGGGATAAAAAGTATAATCAAATTTCAGGTCAAGAAATAGTATTTATTAAGCCCTTTCGTCATGTAATGACTGTAATATGTGTGTATAGATCAGCTGGAGACATTTCTGATGTCGAGGTGCTGCCATAAACACTCAGAAAGCAGGAAGATAAGTACTCAAGTAACAACATAAAGTAACCATATTGTGACAATTGCAGACAAAGTACTATTAATAAAAATGTGCCCAGGAGGAAGAGTCTCCACAGTTTAGGACTACCAGATGGTATTTTAAGGGCTCTGGGGGGCACAGTACAGGGTTGTGGTCATGTCTGCACACTCTCACTCTATTCCCTTTGCCACAGCCTGAGGGCAAGTTCAAGTCCCACCCACCTCACTGGAGGCTGGTGGAATGATGCCCCTGGGCCACCCCTCAGCTGAGGCAGGGCTGGAATTCTCTGCAGAAGCTTCTGGCTCCTTCCAAACACTTCTGTCTCAGTAGCTCCAGAGTCACAAGGAGAGGGTATGAGTTGCTACCAGTTAGAGAAGCCAGCACCCTCAGGAATGTGAGACAAGAGGGGTGCTATATTTGACATTCATGGGAATGTAAACAGAATGCTAATCTCAAAGAGAGGGCCAATAGCAGGAGGTAGAAAAAAAATCCATTCGAAAATAGCTAACCCACTGCCTACCTGAATGACATGATGAAAGGTTTAAGAGAGCAGACATACCAACTGGGTTTCTAACTAAGGCTGCTGTAGGAGTTATTGCTGCTAATACGTTCACTCGAGTGTACATGTTACATTCAGACAGATGACAGCTTTCTCCTACAACAGTCAAGACAATGTCCAGGTTCTTCACTGTATTTGATTCTTTGTGATTAAACAAAAAGACCACTGACAGGGACTTTGGAAACTCTGATGTACATACGTAACGTCAAACACAAGAATCGATGACGTCTGTATCTCACCATTGATTTACAGTTTTCTTCCTGAAAAAACAAAAACAAAACCACACCTAAAATTCCAGGATTAAGTGTCTATTATATGATAGCATGTTATCTATTTTGTTTAGTATAGAATCTGCAAGGTCACATCTTTCATGTTATATTGAATAATATTTAAATAAACTGGGTGTGGTAAATAATTAATTTACCAAATTTTTGTGCATTAGTCAATTTGCCAAATTATGACATTTTATAATGTCTTCATCAACTTGAAATTCTTAAGTCAGTAAAACATGTTGGAGTGAATTGTTCCTCAGGGTGCTGATGGCAATGTTATTAAACCTAAGTTACTGAGCTTATGGGCTACATTTTCATCTGAATTCATATAATTCAGCCTGAAGGCAAAAGATCCTATTAAACTAGGGCTCTTTGGAGAAATGGCAAATTCCAGGACTGGAGCAAGAAAGTACATGAGCCTGGAACATCTTGTCATGCCCCAAAGTGAGAATATGATCAAAAGGACATAGGAGCCAGTCTGAAGGGACTCTAAACTGGCAAATATGGGACAATCTGAACATGCTGTATCCTCTAATCCATGGAACAGAGTAAAAATTCACTAAAAGTCCATACTGATTCAATAAGTAAATGGGGAGAAGGGAAAGTGATTCCTCGTAGCATAATGCTAAGTAGTTAAAGCAGAAAACAACACATCGCCCTTGTATGACCAAGATAGTAATAACTGATTCAAGGAAAAATTCTCAATGGCTGCAAAAAGGTGAATGTATGAAGAACAACAGGATATTTACCTAATCTCAAAGTATTTTACAAGAGATTACGTTTGAATTATAAAGGAGAAAATAGTGATTTCTAGTGAAGAAACCTGACAGGCACCACCTTAATGAAGGGATCAAAGTTAGTATCACCAGCAATGGGACAAACCAGCGGGCACCATGTGTCTCCTGATGAGACACACTGAGAAGAGCACATCATTTGTGAAGTATTTGCCCCTGATGTGTACTGATGATAAACATCCAACAGAACCAAACTGAGGGACAGCCTACAAAATAATTGACCTATAATCTTTTTAAAAGCAATGCCATGAAAGATTTTAAAAGTTTGAAGAACTGTTTCAGATTAAAGGTAAGTTTAAAAAAAAAAAGGCAAACACAAACAACAACAACAACAAAACCTGACTAAATGCAATGTGTACAACGTGTGATTTTGGAATAGGCTCTGCCTTCCAAAATCAGGGGAGGGGACAGAGATTGCCATACAACTCCTGAAACTGAAGATGGCCCATATGTAGATAATAAAATTGAATCAATGTTACAGTTTCTGAATTTGATATTTGTACTGTGGCTGTATAACAGGTTGTTCTTAGGAAATACAGATTAAAGCATTTAGGGAGAAACAAGTGTAATATCTGCAACTAACTCTCAAACGGTTCAGGAAAAGCAAATGTGGTCAAAGGTCAGCGGTTGGTGAATCTGAGTGAAGTGCATGCAGCTCTTCTGTCCATTTCAATACCAGATGATGCCTTAGCCTACCCCCCCCCCACCCCGTCACATTGCTCCATTAGTCCACCATGTTCCTCTTGATGATGATAATATCTGCCATCTCAGGAAATCCTATTGGCTACCATTTCTGATGTAGGTACTTCACAATGTCTCATTTAATATTCACCACGTTATAGTGAGGCAATTAGTTTTGTCGGATTTTTACTGATAAGAAAAATGGAGGTTTAGAAAGGTTAAATATATTAGATGAAATGGCTAGTCAGTCAATGTTCACACACACACACACCCAACCTTGATGAGCAAAGTATATAAGTTCCCTACCCCATATTTGTTGGGCTTGGGCCATGGAATTTAATTTGAATGAAGAGATAGTATTGGATAAATGTGATTGCATGGTTGGGCTTGCATTTTTGTGCTTCTGTCATCACTGTAAGAAAACCATGTCTTGGACATGTGTTGCGGGTCCCAGGAGGATAAGAAATAGTCTTGGGCTTAAGTTATAGCTTCAAGACAAGCCCAGGTGAGCCCAGGCTAGATCAGCCAATGCCAAGCAAACCCACGGACTCATGTTATTTGATGTTACGGAGTTTTAAAATCATTGGTTACATAGCACTATGGTGGCAATGAGTAACTGATAGAGCTAACCTGTCTGAAACCATGCAGATAAAAGAGTTGGAGCAAGGATGCTCAACCAGCCAAGTTGCTGTGGTGCCTCCCATCACACCTGTATGAAAAAGCATTTCCTAATATTAATAGCCTTGCCATTTATAATGATAATTCATGACCCTGAAAACTCCCAAGATACTTTCTAAGTCATAAAATTAAAAATTGATTACAGCAAAAATTGCAAACAGGTTTTATCTTCCATGTTTTAGTAATTGGTAATCATGGCATATTTAATTAACCTTTCCGTTTACCAACCTGGTTAAATGATACTACCATTTTTCAACTTCAATAATCATCAGAAATATTCAATATACACAGTGGTATGAAGTAGAGGCAGTGCTTGAATAATCACCAGTCTCTAATGTCAGAGAGAAAAATCAATCCTGTAAATACTGGAGCAAATTTCCTAGCAAGGGTTTTTACTCGTCCAAGCATAGGTTTCTTAGGATATTTTGATTCTCTGATTTTAGTCTTACTCCAAATCCAAGATGAAAAATTACACCTGTCCTCAAAATTTAAATCCAAAGCAAATGTCCAATTTAATTCTAAAGAAAAGTTTTATATGCTAGTTTTTCCCAATTACTACAAATATTCCTATATTTTTGCTAAAATATTTGGGAACATGTTCTCTCACAATAACAAAGGAATTTGTTTTCAGCAAAAAAGGCTTTCTTTCTTTCTTTCTCTTTTTGTTTGTTGCATGTACCTCAATACCAAATCGCATAACAAAAAAGTGCCTAGAAGTGTTGCACAGCATTGCCCCCTGACTGTCACCATCATTGAGCTGCACAACAGTGCCAGCATCATCCAGCAAAGTTACAAATTTCTGGTAAAAGAAATAGCCACCGCTCATTATTTTGGGAGAGTGTTCTAAATATCCATACAAAATGAGATAAAGAGACAGGGGGGCAGGAAGAGGAGGGGGAAGTAAAGAAAAAGTAAAAATGGAGCAACGCTCAATCAGTGATATGCTATTGCATATATGCATGGTATGGGAAACCAAATACTATGAGATTTTGGGGGTTTTGTCTCATTTAAAATCTCTAATAAATACACGTAAAGGTGAACTCCCTACAACACAACTTTATTTTCTAATATAAAAAATGATTTTGTTTCCCTCCCTGTGAAAAGGAGGCAGAATATTTGCAGAAACTGGAGTTAAAGATAGCCCTGGTGATATTGTCTGCAAAGATTTAAAAAAAAATGCTCTTTTTTGTTTCATATTCTTGTTAAAGAGAGAAAACAAAGAGAATGTGAAATAAAGGGTGAGAAAACAAACACTCCTTCTAAAATAACAGAATGCAAAGAACCTCCCACTGATTTATGAAAAATAAATAAAGTCGATATCTGACCTAATTTTATAAGAATGAAACTTTGGTGGATGGCATAGACTCTTACGCTCTCATGAAAAGTGTATGTTTTTCTGCCTCTTAGCTGGAGAAAAAGAGATCCTTTGCTCCAGGGACTGAAGCAAAAGAATCGACCGGAGCCTGAGGAGGTTTCAAAGAAGCTGGGTATTCTGCTTCCCTTTCCCAATTTGTCTTTGCAGCATGTGCTGGAAGCATCTTAGATAAGAAACAGACAGACAAAGAGGAATAATAGCTGTAATGTTGGCTTAATACCAAAGCTCTGCTCCTATTACGTGGCCTCCCGTTTTTTTTCCTAGTAAGATACAGGTCATTCTTATTTTTGTTTTTACAAGAAAGGAAGCCAGGACTTGATTTTACAACCACTACAGTAGAATCATATTTAACAAATGCAGAAATTTTAAATGAGATGTGAACCATAATATCAGAGGTGACGAGGCAACAAGAGCCCATCTGTAGACGACACCATGAAGCAAGACATGGTCTCATTAAAAACTCAGAAAACGCTTAAGTCATCCCACAACAGTGTACAATGTATTAGAAAAAAAACTCGTCAACAAACCAGCGGAACTAATGTTGTGCATATTGATTGCAGAGTTTTTTTGACATCAACGAAGTCATGAAAACTTGTCTAAGAAGAAGAATCCATGATGCCATCTGGAATTTGGGTTCCTAGTTCCAAACCAATTGGTAGCATACATTCATCGTTTCAGTGGAAATAATCTGTTATGGTTGATAAATAACAAAGTATGAGACGGTAGTCACATATGTCATACAGAACCAGGCCTGCATACATAATACTCTCACTGTGTTAAACCATTGTTACCTGAAAATGAATATTCATGAACTAAGAACTGGTAGACATTTTAACACTGCAATAAATTTGCCTTTTACATGTATTAATAGATGTTATGCTATTGTAAGGTGTAAGGACCTATTCTTAATATTTTTAACATTTACTAGTATTTTCCCATTTTGAATTAGGATTTAAAAGTGAGGCATTGCACCCCACTTGTTTAAAGGGGTGAACCTCAGTCCTGAGAACAGGTGATATTTTTCGGGCACTTCCTCTGTGCCAGGAGCAGGCTGCGAGGGCAGAGCCAGGACTGGAAGCGAGCAGTCTTACACCACTTCTGTCACTTAAATCCCAGACACACATTGGACAGTGTGTTTTTATAGTTTTCTCCCCCTAAAATCCCTTCACACTCATTGGCTCTAGCTGGCAGTGACTTTGCCTGGGATGGGAAAGGAGGCACAGAGCTGGAGGGTGGAGGGTGAGCTGTGTGGATCGTCTCCCTCACCATCTGGCTCCTCAGGGTTCTGGCCCTCACCATCTGGCTCCTCAGGGTTCTGGAGGGTGTGTGCTTGCAGATTCAAACCAGCATCACATCATCTGGATTAATTTTTTAAATTTATTTAAAAATTTTTAAAAACATACTTTTATTGATTTCAGAGAGGAAGGGAGAGGGTGAAGGAGATAGAAACATCAATGACGAGAGAGAGAGAGAGAGAGAGAGAGAGAGAGAGAGAGAGAGAGAGAAAGAGAAAAAAACACTGATCAGCTGCCTCCCACATGCCCCCCACCAGGGATGGAGCCCCCAAACCCAGGGGCACGTGCCCCAACCAGGAGTCTATCTGAGATCTCCTGGTTCATAGGTAGATACTCAACCACTAAACCACACGGTGGTTTGAGAGAGAGAGAGGAAGGGGGGAAGAGAGAGAAAGAGATTTGTTCCACTTATTTACGCATTCACTGGTTGCTCCTTGTTTGTGACCTGACCAGGATGGAACCCAGAACCTTGGTGTATGGGAAAGATGCTCTAACTGAGCTATCCAACCAGGGCCTCATCTGGATTAATTAAGAGGGGATTCCATCACCTTCCATATTCCCTGGCTAGCTGGGCAGCAGCATGCATTTCCAGGGTGAGGTAGAATCTTCCGATAACCCCGGCAGGGAGTTCTCACACCCAAATAGATCTGGTGCAGCTTATCTCTCCTGCTCCCACACTCCCAGCATCCCAATTTCCTCAGCACTTAACATAAGTGGTATTAAATCCTTTCTGAAAGAAGGTTGGACATAAGTAAATAAAGCAGCTCTCTAAAGCAACAGAGCTGGTTTGCCCACCTCACTCATGCCACTGCTTATTTAGTTACCAGGCTGCACATCATCCAAACTCAGAGTTCAGAAGGTTAGTTTCAAAACTGGCTGACACGAACAGATAGGAAACTGACCCTCAGATTGAAGTGCCTGAATTACTCTATGCAACTCGGAATGAGCGTCTGTAACAGTATTTTCCTAAAGACGACTGCAGATCAAATGTCAGCTTTTTTTTTTTTTTAACCAGAGTAGGTGACAGCCTAAGTGATCATTACTGATGTCTGAAATTCCCTAACTGGATAATGTCTTTCATACATCAATTAGAGAAAGGTTTAAAATGCAATCTCCCTCAGCCAATGATACCTTGAGTTAGCTCTACATTAAGTATAAATTATTAGTAACTTATCATATACTGAGAAAGAAGGCGGGGGGGGGGGGGAGAGAAATTTTGGTGCCTGCAGAGGGTGGGGAAAGAGAATACCATACTAGACAATCAATTTCTTGAGTAATTTCTTCAAATTAATTTATTATTGAATACTAGAGGCCCGACTTGCACGAAATTCATGCAAGAGTAGGCCTTCCTTCCCCCAGCTGCCAGCACCGACTTCCCTCTGACACCTGGAACCCAGACTTGGGACCCAGGCTTCCCTCGCAGCCCTGGCTTTGTCCGGAAGGACATCTGGTCTAATTAGCATATTATGCTTTTATTATTATAGATAGGTCAAATAAACATTTTCTGAGCAAATTAAACATTGAATGGAAAGTGGTGAGGGGAGAAGGGAAATTTTAAAAAATGAAAACTGATTCAGCTTCTTTGCTATACAAAGAGTAGTTAAATAGTACTTTGGCAATAAGCTAGGAATAGAAGGGAACTTCCAGTTGATAAAAGTTATCTATGGAAAACCCACAGCTAGCATCAGATTTAATGAAGACAAACTGAAGGTTTCCTCCTAAGACCAGGAATGAGACAAAGATGTCCACCATCATTACTTCTATTCAACACTGTAATGGGGGTCCTACCCAGAACACTTAGGAAAGAAAAAGAAATAAAAGGTATCCACATTGGAAAGAAAGAAGCAAAATTATCTTTTTTCAGATGACATGATCTTACATATACAAAATCCAAAAGAATTCACTAAACAATGATTTGCACTAATAAGTTCAGCAAAGTGGAGATACAACATGAATATACAAAAATCAATTCTATTTTTGTACATTAGCAAGGAACAATCCAAAAACAGATTAAGAAAACAATTCTATTTACTATAGAAAAAAACAAAAACCAGAATATTTGGGCCCTAGCTGGTTTGGCTCAGTGGATAGAGGCAGCGTTGGCCTCCAGGCTGAAGAGTCCTGGTTCAATTCTGGTCAAGGGCACATGCCCAGGTTGAGGGCTCAATCCCCAGTAGAGCATGCAGGAGGCAGCCGATCAATGATTCTCTCTCATCATTGATATTTCTATCGCTCTCTCCCTCTCCCTTCCTCTCTGAAATCAATAAAAATATATTTAAAAAAATATTTGGGAATAAACTTAACAAAACAAGTATAAAATTTGTACTCCGAAATCTATAAAACATTGTTGGAAGAAATTAAAGACGATCTCATATAATGGAAAGACATCCTATGTTCATGGGTCAAAAGACTTAATACAGTTAAGATGGCAATATCTTCTAAGCTGTTCTACAGATTCAATGCAATCTCTTTCAAAATCCCAGGTGGATCTTTTTCAAACTGATCATAAAATTCATATGAAAATGCAAGGAATCCAGAATAGCCAAACAATTCCGGAAAAGAACAAAGTTGGAGGACACGTACTTCCCAATTTGAAGGCTTACAACAAAGCTGCAGTGACCAAGACACTGTGGCACTGGCATAAAGACTGACATACAAATCAAAGGAATAGAATTGAAGTCCAGAAATAAAACCTTACATTTATGGTCAATTGATTTTCAATAAGGACTCCAAGACAATTCAATGGGGAAGAACAGACTATTCAACAATGGTTCTGGGACAACAGTATACATAAAAATTAATTCAAAATTAATCATAGATCTGCTCTAGCTGGTTTGGCTCAGTGGATAGAGCATTGGCCTGTGGACTGAAATGTCCCAGGTTCGATTCCGGTCAAGGGCACATGCCTGGATTGCGAACTTGATCCTCAGTAGGGGGCATGCAGGAAGCAGCCAGTCAATGATTCTGTCTCATCATTGATGTTTCTATCTCTCCCTCTCCCTTCCTCTCTGAAATTAATAAAATATATATTTTTAAAAATTAATCATAGACCAAAATAAAAGAACTAAAACTATAAGACTTCTAAAAGAAAATCTTTGTGGCCATGGATTAGGCAATGATTTCTTAGATAAAAATCAAAAGCACAAGAAAGAAAAGAAAAAATATGGACAAATGGGACTACATTAAAATTAAAAATTTTTGTGCTTCAATGAGCACTACAAGAAAGTGAAAAGAAAGTCTACAGAATGAGAAAGGTTTTTGCAAATGATATATTTGACATGGGATTTATACTGAAAATACATAAAGATCTTCTAGAAATTAACAACAAAAAGACAAATAAATCAATTTAAAAATGGGCAAAGATTTGAATGCGCATTTCTCCAAAGAAAATATATAAATGGCCAAAAAACACGTGAAAAGATGTTCCATGTAATTAGTTATAAGGATAATGCAAATCAAACCATAATGAGATACTTCGTCACACCCACTAGGATGGCTAAAATAAAAGGGACGACAATAACAGGCACTTATGAATATGTGAAAAATTAGAGCCCTCATTCATTGCTGGTGGGAATGTAAAATGATGCACCTGCTTTGGAAAATACTTTGGCAACCCTTCAAAATGCTAAACATAGAGTTATCATATAACTCAGCAGTTCCATTCTTAAGTATATACCCAAAGGGATTGAAAACATATATTCATACAAATACTTAAACACAGATGCTTATGGCAGGATTATTCATAATATCCAAAAAGTGCTAATAATCCAAATGCCATCTATTGATGAATAGATTAAAAATGTGAATCTGTTTTTAAATGACATATTATTCAGTAATAAAAAAAGAATGAAGTACTGACACATGCTACAATATGAAGTTTGAAAACATTATGGCAAGTGAAAAAAAGCCTGTCATAAATGATCACAAGTTATATGAATCTATTTGTGTGAAATGTAACATTTCTATAGCTAACTGGAATTATGTTGGTATAAATCTGAAGCAGATTCTGATAAATTAAGATGTATATGGCAAGCTCTGAATAAACCACCAAAACCCCTCAAAAATATATTTAACAAAATCATTACAAGAATTAAAATGTTACACTAAAAATATTCACTTAATGCATTAAAAAAAGAAGAAGAGAGTTGGTCACATTTATTGATGCAAGTGGACAATGGACAACCCAAACACTAAAAATATGAAAAACAATTTGTGAGCACATGCTTCCCAAAAATTTGGTCCAAGGTCCCAATAAATTCAAGGATCTCTTTATAGTAGTTAGAAAAGTACAGATATCTAAGGGTTTATCTTTAAGAGGAATATTACTGTTTATTCACTGTTGACTCACTTCTTCCTTGCCACCAAGGGGATATAATTAGGTAAATTCCTCACAATGACTGATGAGCAATGGAAGTGGAATTTTGAACAGGAAGTAAAGAAAACTGACAAACTGTGATGGAATGGCATCTATGTGAGCTTGTGCTCCCTTTGGTACACATCACATCTCTGGAGACAGGCTACATTTTTCAGGGGAAAGAAAATAACTCCAGGCTTCTGGTCAGGATGGGGGTGTAGGTAAATGCGATGTTCAGAACCGTCCACAACCACATCAAAATTACAACTAAGCTACGAAACAATCATCATTCAAAACTGCCAAAAATCCAGCTGAACAAAAGTCCTATAACTAAGGATATAAAGAAGAGACTGATAGGAGGGGCAGAAACACAGAAGGGGCTGGTCCCACACCCACATGTGGTGGTTAAAAATCAGGAGGGTCCCTGGCCGCTATAGCTCAGTATGTTGAGCAATGTCCCACGCACCGGTTCAACTCCAGGCCAGGGCACATGCCTGGGTTGTGGGTTTGACCCCTGATTAGGGTGCATATGGGAGTCAACCAATTGATGTTTCTCACATTGATGTATTGCTCTCTTTCTCTCACCCTCTCCCTTCCTCTCCCTCTAAAGTCAATAAAAAAACTTTAAAAAAATAATTGGGAAGGATATCTCAGCTGCAGAAGTCCTCCTAAAGAGCAAGGAGTCCCAGTCCCTTCACCCCAGGTTTCTAGTGCTGGGAAGAGAGGTCCCCAAAACTTCTGGCTGTGAAAATCAGCAGGGATTGTGGTTGAGTGAAGTCCCAGGCATTTCTCTTAAAGGGCCCACACATGAACTTATTCAGATGCTTTGAGCTCCAGTGCTGGGGCAGCAGCTTGAAAGGCATCAGGCACATGGGGAGGCACTGAATTGTCAGGATTCAGGATGAGGGCTGTAGGGTCAGCTTTCTCCAAGACAAAAGCACTGGCAGAGGCTATTGTTCCTTTGCGGAACCCTCACCCTATAGAGTCCGCAGGCAGGAGCCATATCTGAGTCACCATTAGCCTGGCTTGCACTGTTTGCCCCACCCTGATGGTTCCATGAGACCCTGCCTCACTCACCCAAGCTGTTTCCATGGCTTTTCCATACAGGCCATCCTCTTGGCTCATGCTTCAGACCTTCCCCAAATCTCTCAAAGTTTCACAAATCACAAACAAGTAGCATTTAGCCTCAGCGTGCTCAGTACCTCTTGCCACTTTATTATTCATATTTTTTGTCTTTTATTTTCTTCTTCTTGAAGAAGATCCTTTAGCATATCTTGTAATACTGGTTTGGCAATAAGTACATATTTATCATTCAGATGTTCATTGCAGCATTATTTACAATAGTCAAGATAGGGAAGCAATCTAAGGGTCCATCAATGAATGGATAAAGAAGTGGTGCGTATGTACACTGGAGTATGACTCAGTCATACAAAAGAATGAAATCTTGACATCTGCAGCAACATGGATTTACCTGGAGGGCATTGTGCTAAGTGACATAAGTCAGAGAAAGACAAATGCTGTATGATTTCATTTAAATGTGGAATCTAGCAGAACAGAAAAGACCCATAGATACAGAGAACATTCTGATTGTTGCCAGATGGGAGAGGAGTTGGGGGAATGGGTGAGAAAGGTGAAGGGATCAAGACACACAAATAAGTGGTTACAAAATAGTCATGAGATGTAAAGTACATCATAG
Source organism: Myotis lucifugus (assembly GCF_000147115.1). NCBI lineage: Eukaryota > Metazoa > Chordata > Mammalia > Chiroptera > Vespertilionidae > Myotis > Myotis lucifugus. The sequence continues at coordinate 63,022,895 of NW_005871048.1, read as the reverse complement.
GCGACATAGCCAATAAAATTGTAATAACTGTACATGGTATCAGATGGGTACTAGATTTAGTGGGGTGCTCACTTCATAAGTTATATAAATTCTAATCACTGGGTTGTACATCTGAAACTAACCTAATATTGTACATCAACTGCAATTGAACAATGAAAATTATTAAAAAGAAAACAAACGAAAAGCTATTATCTCCAGGCGCTTTTATGGAAAAATCAATTCAAAGTCAGGTAGTGTCCTGAAACTCTAATGTTTTAGAGAAAAGGAGGCAAGTGACTCCCTCTTAGAATGCTGAATGACCTTGATCAGCACTCTAACCTCAGTGGGGCTTTTGAACACATGAATGGAAATTACCACATTTCTCCCAGATTAGACATAACCAAAATCCCTTCTTAATGTCATCAGTAAGGAATCTGCTTAATAAATGAACCTATGGTCTCTGGGCTCTCTGCCAGTGGCAGAAATAAATAAGGACAAGGGACTAGACACAGGAAGGGATAAAGAAAAATTCTCTGCACCCGAATTTATTGCGCGCGCTCTCTCTTTATCTCTATCTCCTAGCCCCTCTTATCTATTTATAGAAAACAAAATTATTCCTTAAATCTGGATGCATGAGAGGAATATGTACAAATGCATGGCTTAAGCAGATAGTTATGTAAATGATTACAGAATAATAAAATCAGATGTCCAAAGTAAATGACTTCCATTACCACTAACCCATGGCAAGATTCCCTGTTCTATTTTTAAGCACCTACAAACATATTTGTGGTCTTTTATCTCAATTTCATTTTTATAACATTTTTCCTGGTATATGGAGAGCTTGCCTGAATACCGCAGGAAAAAAATTTCCACTGGACTCATTTCTATAGCGAGATTGTATGGGAAATTTTGCCTATCAAGGAATTTTCTTTCAAATTTCACTGAAAGAGCAAATCAAACTGCTCCTCACACCTACTGTAACTCCCTTTAAATATTCACAGGTCTCATTCTAACTTCCTTTGAAAAAGTTACTTGAGATACCAGAGAAAACCTGACTGGTCTTCAAATAAAAGTACCAAGAATGTGAAAACTTGGGCAGATTTAGAAAACATTGGAAAGGTTTAATTAGAGCAATGATGGATCAATCTTTGCAAATCTTTTTATTGCCACTCGGCTGCCTTGGTTCATCTAGTTTTGTCAGTTTTTCTTTTCTATTTCCACTAAAATCCCTAGTGTTCTTTATTTTTCTAAAGTAGATTAAATCTATGACTGAAGATTCACAGTTTTATTTATCCATACTTGGAAAATTCTACAGTCATCATTTCTTTGAATATTCCCTTTACTCCCTTGTATCCATTCACCCTTCAGAATATATGTGAGTGACTTACTCTCTCCACCATGTCTTTTGCTTTGTTTTGAGTAAATTCACAATTTTTTATTAAGTGGGTTTACTTTCTTTATTAAACTACATTTTAATGACTAATTAGCATAATTTAAAAATGACCAATTAGAAATTAAGTACCTTGCTGATCATAGTAACTTCTTATGCTTCACCATTTCCTGGTTTTTAAGTAAACTTTCTTGTGGTATAATTTTTACACAATAAAATTCACATATTCTACGTGGAAATGGATGAATTCTGACAAATGTATTTATCCATGTAACCACTGCCCCTATTTAAGATACAGAATATCTTCCCAGAAAGTTTCCTTGAGCTCATTTGTACTCAATCAACACCTCCACCACCACACCCTAGTCAACCCACTGATCTGATTTCTATCCATATAGATTCCTTTTGTCTAATCTAGAATTTCATCACATAAACAGAATCATGCAGTCTTCCCACTGTTGTGTTCAGTTTCTCTCAGAATAATGTCTGGAGACTTATTCCTATTGTTGCAAGACTCAGTACAGTAGTTTGTTTCTTTGTATAGTTTGAACAGTATTCCATTGTATAAATACTAGAGGCCCAGTGCACGAAATTTGTGCACAGGTGGGGTCCCTAGGCGTGGCCAGCGATCAGGGCTGATTAGGTTCCCTGTCTCCCTGCCTCCCTGCCTCCTTGCCTCCCTGCCTCCTGGCCTCCTCCTTCCCTCACCATCTGTTCACCTCCACCATTCAGTCTCTTGCCTTCCCACCTACAACCTCCTCCTTCCCTCCTGCCCATGCACCACCACCGTATGGTTCCTCGCCTTCCCCCCTTCTCCTTCCCTCGCTGCCCGCATCTGCTGTCACCTACCCCCAGTTCCCTGTCCCAGCCTGGGGCCCAGCCCTGATCAGGCAATCAGGGCCTACAGGCTCAGGGGAGGAACCAGGAGGTTGGCCGGCAGGCCCCATTGGCAATCAGGACCTGCAGACTGGGGGCAGCTCCTGTGTTGAGCAACTGACCCCCTGGTGGTCAGTGCGCATCATAGCGACCAGTCATTCTGGTTGTTCCACTGTAATGGTCGCTTAGGCTTTTATATAGATAGATACCATAATTTGTTTACCCACATTCATTCCACCCATACTTATATTGAATACAAATAATTTCTAAATTGTAATATTATGAAATTGTATATATTCAATATAAGACATGATATACAAAACTTTTGGTAGCCTCTAACTGGCTTCTCTCACTCTAGTCTCCAGGACATTCTACCTGCCAAGATCAACTTGCCCTTCACCATGACGATCTTCTCTTAAACTTTGGCCTAGTCCACTGCTGAAAGTAACCCTTTTTGCTTCCTAGTTTTACTTCATCTGATGCACCACTTTCTGCTTTGTGTTATAGTTACGCAGGTACCTACCTGATTTCAACTACTAGACTCTAAGCTGCTTGAGGTCAGGATCCAGAGAGATTTATCTTCTCTGTGCAGGGCATCTAACAAGTAACTGATTTTATGGCATGTACTCAACAAATGCCTGATGAGAAGATTTTAAAAATAGACAAGTGAATATCTCTATTCAAAATTAGCTTTAGTAAAAAAAATAAAATAAAAAACTTGCTTCAGTGGCTCCTCATTTTACAGCTTGTTGTTCAAAATCTTTCACAACTGGCTCCAACCTAGATTTCCATCTGCTTCCTCGTGATTTTTCACTCATAATGTGTCTTCTCTAGTTAAACTGGAATCTACTTGCTGACTCCCATGCCTTTATCTACGATGTTTTTTCTGTCTGATAGAAGCGCGCACACACACACACCCCACCCCACCCCCACCCCCCCACACACACACCCTTTGATTCTTCTCTCCCTCCTGAACAAGTGTTAGAATCCCAAGGTTTCTATTTCCAGGGTAACCAACTCTCCACCATCCACCCACCTTTGACAGCAAGGTCCAGACAAGTAAGCAGTTGCAAATTATGCCCGGTAGGGGGAGGTGTGCCCATAATCTCCCACTAGTTCAGTGCTTTCTCTGTAGCCCTGGAGATTTCAAAGAAGCCATATGTTTACAGAAAACTGTCAGGAATTAAACAAATAAATAAGCAACAGTTCAACTCTCTCCTTCCTCAAATCACTCACGAGCTATGAGTAACCTCCACCAACCAAAGCACAGTCCTTTGAGCCCTAATAACAAAGACAAAACCATTTGACCGTTTTTAGTCTTAATGATTTAAAACACAACTAGTTCATTTTTTAAAGTTACATCTGAAGGACCTCCCTCCATTTGCATCCTCATTTTTTATAAAGCAATGAAATGTGCTCACAGGTTCAATGTTGTGTCTGTGTTGGTGAATCAGGAACCAGTAATGCAAAGTTGATTGTCTTGCCTTTCATAAGCAGAGATGAGTTGAAATAAAAATAAAAAATTGAATTCTGTTCTGCCCACTTCTTTTCCATCTCCACACATGTCTTCTCTCCATTTAGATTTTTAAAATATGTTTTGTAACTATTTACCCCCCAAAAGTTATTTTTTATGTACTAGATAAGATACAAGAGGATTCAGCTTGATTCACGTGTTATTCATTGGTTCCTGCTGATCACACAGTAGAAGTGAACAGTCATCATGCAGTACACAAACCATGTCACATCCCCACCCACCTAACATGGTCTCACACGGTGGGGGCAGATGGATCTCACAGGAGTTCATCAAGTTCAACGTCTCACAAGTTTATACATTAATGAAGCTGGAAGGGATCATTGCATTTCATACATGAGAAAAGTAAGGTGAGATCAAAGTGACTTGTTCAAGAGACCACGGCCAGTTAGTGAGGAAATAGTCTAGAATCCAACCCTTTGGACCTGTTCCCTATATGATGCTCTTCATCTATACACACCACTTATTACTCTCTTGCAGTGTCAGCAAGAGATGATATCTTAAAAGGATCTCCTTTGCCCCCAGGTTCTTTAAAGGCATACTAATAAGGCAATGCAAACACCAGACTGGCTCAAGCAACCTCTCTAAGAAGCCCACCAGGCTTTCAGCTTCTTAAGGATGCTGTCACACTGCCACCTTTTAAAAAGCACTTAGACGATTTCGTTCTTTTTTATGGCTGAGTATGGTGGCAGGTGGATACTGGAAATAACAGGGGAATCACTTTGTAAAGTATACGATTGCTTAATCGCTATGCAGTATACCTGAAACTAATACAAAATAATATTGAAAGTAAAGTGTAATTGAAATTTTAAAAAGGAGTCAAGAAAAACAAAATAAAAGTGCTTATAAGAAAAATCATTAAGAAAGAAAGCAAAATCCATCCTTAGTGGCTATCGTATGTGTCAGCACACAGTCTAGTCATTTCTCCTGTAATTATTTATTGGGTGGAGTAAGAGCCAGGATGTGTTATTATATTGGGAAGTTATCCCTTGAACCAAAAGAGTGTGCCTACAGTTCACATTACATCAGAGGTAGGATGTACATGCTTAAAGCTATGTTCAAATGACAGTGCTTAATAATAGTGGTGCTGGAAGCTTATAACACCTTTTAGGGCGGAATCTCAAAGCACCTGGAAAATATTCATTGCGTTTCATCACGTTGTGATGTCCTTTTTATAAGTCAGAGAAAAGAAGAACAATTGCCTTTTTAAGGCTATCTGTTTTGTTTCTATCTCTAACACTTTTATTTTTAATTGTGCCTAATTTTATAAATTACCTGAAGTCTCTTGGGAATAAATTTATGTAAACTCTAATTAACTAAATAAAGTGATTGACATCATGAGACTAGAACCTGGGAGTCCTGTGCTCATTCAGACGAAACGCTAATTGTTCAGGCTTCGTGACATCACATTCACACGAAGGACCCTCAGGCAGCAGCACCTGACATTCCCGGGGTGGAATGTGTGAAGCAACCCACCAAGGAATATAGCAATTTAAAAAAAAAATTGTGGAAGCAATAATTCTTCCCTGAACTATTGTTATTAAAAATTAATCCAGGAATTCAGGTTTGAGGATAAGGTAGGAGGGTGTGGGGGAGGGAATTAGAAATGGGGGAAGAAGACGACGTCTTTAAATATTTATGATTTTTATTTGAAATCGGAGAAAGAGTCCCTACTTTCAAGACTTGAAGTGTCATGATACTTAAGGACTTCACCTATTTTCTATTCTATCTGGTGGGTTTTGACTTCAAAGGAGCTCAGAGGACAAAGTGTCAGTAGGGGCAGAGCTTGCACTGCAGCCCCCGGAGCATTCTGCCTCATCAGTGAGGGTTCAGCACAGGCCTTTCCAACATCAGGCAGCACCCCAGGGACAACCCTCCACTCTGACATGGTCAGTGAGATGTGAATGGAACTTGTTGAGCAGAGCCCCTGGACAGGTTTCTAAGAGGGCTGTCTCAGCTAGGAAGGGAGCCTCTTGTGCTGTTCCCGCTAGGCCGCCTCCTTCCTGCCTGGCATGGAGACATGACAGCTGGAGTTCTCGTCGTCATTTTGTGTCTGGAGGTAGACCCTGAGAAAGGGAGGCCACCCTGAGGGTGGTGGGAGAAAAATGCAAGGAACATTCATGTCTCATGACCATGTCGATGTCACACTGACCCTGAACTGCCTGCCTTGGGATTTCTTTTATGGAACAGAAGCCTCCTACTTGAGTTTTTCATTATTTAGTCACTAGTACAGCCAACTTGATGGCCTTTAGAGAGTGAGTCTCCTTACTTTCTTTGTAAAACTGCTTTTGTTTCTCTGGGAAGTACAGTCAGCACTGCTTTCCTTGACTTTATAGAATAAATGCTCTAAGGCCTCCATGTCACATAACTCCAGAGGAACCATATATATTGTGGGCGAGGGGATACCTCTCACATGGACTGCAGTGGGGGCAGGATCCACTGGACCCGGGGTCCTCACTCCCCCTGCTTTCTCGGAATCCCCTGCTTACCTTTTGATCTTCTTGGGGTTACATCCTCAGGGAAATAAGTATTAGGTGATTTTAGATTCAAGTATTGACCAAACAATGGCTAATACAATCTGTGGCTTTATAATCTCACCAGGGGCTAATTTAGATGAGATTTCTCAAACTTGCAAGGCCTGGATAATTTTGGCAGGTAAACAAATATCAGGAATCATTTATCATACTTCTTTCCACAGCAAAAAGAAAAGAAAGAAAAAGTTACTACATTGAATGGAATAGCGTGACACTGATCATAAAATAGGAAGAGATATAGGAAATACTTAACAGAAACAAAATAATAATAATAATCATTACTAATATTTACTGTGATAGCTTTTTCTGTAACAGATCACATGCATTAACTCCTTTGGTCCTTATAACAGCTCTGTGAAATATCTATAATAAAAATGTAATATGCTAATTAGACCGGACAGCCGAACGACCTTCCGGACATCATTCTGGATGTCCTTCTGAATGAAGCTGCGGTGGCGGAGGCCGAGGCAGAGGCAGTTAGGAGCGATCAGGCAGGCAGGCAGAGGTGGTTAGAGGCAATCAGGCAGGCAGACAAGTGGTTAGGGGCAATGAGACAGGCAGTCAGAAAAGTGGTTAGGGGCGATGAGGCAGGCAGGCAAGGGGTTAGGAGCCAGCGGTCCCGGATTGTGAGAGGGTGCAGGCCAGGCTGAGGAACTACCCCCACCACCACCCCGTGCTCAAATTTGTGCATCAGGCCTCTAGTTAATAATTATGATGGTGATGATGATGCTTACTTTACAGATTAAGACACTGAGGCACAGAAAGCTAAAGTGAGTTGCCCAAAGTCTCACAGTTGTTAAATGGTGGAATCAGGATGAACCCAGTTCTCTCTGACCTTAGAACTCATAACTATCAATCATCATGCTCCCAATAGTTTAAGACTGTTGGCAATGTGTTACCATAAACCCTAATACTAAACTGCAGGCTCCATGAGGGAAGGGGTGTTTGAGGAATGTTCACTGTTCTACGCCCTGTGCCTACAACATTGTTTGCATGTAATTGACACCCAAGCAATTATTGAATGAATGAGGAAATGACTGAATAAATGAGTGTGGAGAACTTTACAGGGCTTCTGGGGGAGGGGGCTTTATGATTATGATTTAAGAGGTGCTTCTTGGAGTTGCTATAAGCGGACCATTCCAAGGAGAAACTCATTCATGATGCACCACTTTCAGATACTAACAAATCATCAACATCGACCATCTGCAGGAAATCATAATGGTACCTTCTGGGGAAGGCTCATAGCATATAAAGTACCTTTATTTATGCCTTCTTGCTTAATCCTCATAACACCTGGTGAGGATTTATTTCCACTTTATGAGTGAGAAAGCTGGGGCTCAAGGTGACAGCCACAATCCAGCCTTGTCCCACTCACTCATCCCCACACCATAGGCATTTAGCTGGTCTGCCTTGTTCTTTGTGGGGTCAGATATCCTCTGACCATTCCCATTCCACTCCCCACCCCCTTCACGACCACAGGCCTGCATCTATAGCTCTCCTAATCCTGGTGTTCCAGAAATAGACTGTTGAGTAACAAACCACTCCAAAGCATAACAGCTTAAATGACCATTTATCATCGTCATCTTTCACAGTTCTGTGAGTTGACTGGGCTCAGCAGAGTGGTTCTTGCTCAAAGCCTCTCATGTAGCTGCAGCCTATTATCATGTCACCTGAAGACCCCCTGGGCTGGACTTCCCCTACGATCCACTCCCATGGCCACGGGGAGGATGGCTCAGCGGGGGCTGCTGACCCATGTGAGCCTCTCCTGTGACTTGGGCTCCTCGCAGCATGGTGGCTGGGTTTCCAGAGAAGCATTCCAGGAGCCAGTGTTTCAAAGGGCAGGAAGCAGAGGCCCCCGGGCCAGCGAAGGGCTTCGCTCAGATCTGTGCCAGCGTTGTTTCCACAGTATCCGATTGATGAAAGCCATCATGGGGCCCGCCCGGGTTCCAGGGTGTGGAGAAATACATCGCCCCTCCTAATGGGGAGCAGGAAGGTCGTGTTGCTGAAAAGCATGTGGGGTGGGAGCTGTTGTTGCAGCCATTTTTGGAAAATATGATCCAACGCACTCAGCTTTGTCATAACCTGCAGTGAAGCTATCCAGCTGCAGATAAATTTCCATTTCCACACTGTTAAACTCTGCGTTTAATTGGGCACAGAGTAATAGTCCATTTATTTTTTTTTAACTGTTGCCAAGGTTACATTTCTGGCCTTCACTGTCAGTAGTTCATACCCTTTTATACCTTCTAAGGCTATTCTAATTCAAACACATGTTTAGGTCCCAGGGTAGGAGTGATGAGGGGTCCAGGGCATGGGTGAAGCCACCCCTGTTTATTTTACGTTCACCATAGTCCTGTGTACCCCCAGAGCTTCCCAGCCTCTCAGCGAGAACCAGGCAAGAACATGTACATAGATCAGTTCAAGTCCATCACAATAATGGAAACTCTTTTTATTAAGTTCACAATCAACCTCTCTTTCAGACCTTATGTTCCAGTGTTTCTCTCCAGCATCCATGTTCCAATCACACTAGACTTCTCACCACATGTTGCCCGGCCGGGTTTGCTCTGCTTTCTCTTCTCCCATCCCCTAACCTCTGTTTGTTTTACGTTCACCATAGTCTCAGATTCCACCCCACATCCCCTCTTATTGAAATATCACTTCTTTCATGGCACATTCAAATAGCACTCCCTCTGCATTGACTTTCCTGATTTCCCTGCCAGATGGGTATAACCCTGCTCTTCTTGGTACCCCTGCACCTCTTGCCTGCCACCGCTGACCTCGTCTCCTGGGAGTCACAGTCCTGTTTGTGCTTGTCTCATTCCCTCCCCACACCTTTGCATCCATGCCCTACACAACTCCGCACATCACCACAGGTGATGGATTGGATTGCACTTCCAGGAATGTCATTCTCATCTTACTGTCATTGTCTCTAACTGTCCAGGCCTCTAAAAGAGCTCATTCGCCCTCAGGGAACTCTGTTCGTTCACATTCATGCATCCGTCCACTTACTGTTCCAACAAGTATTGACTGGGCATAGTCCTCGTGCTAAACTGAAAGAATGTTTTCTCGTAGCTCTGGATTTACATTGAATTGTTCCTCTTCTGCAAGCACAATTGACTTACCAAAGGAAGTAGGCATTGATGTCACTCCAATTCCAGCTCCTTGAAGACCCAAAGAGATGCCTACTGGAGCTGGAGCTGGAGCCAGGGCTGGCCACAAAGGCCTAGAAGTTGCTTCCACAGGAGGATCCTGGTTTTCTTCTACTCAGTATGCCCTTGGCAGCCAGACCTCGAAGTGGCTTTCAAAGGTTTCCCCCACATTCACATCTGTGGGGACTTCCTTGCTGACCCTTCCTGATGCTGCTTTTGCTCCATCTCCACTGGTCAGGGACGTGTGGCTCCTGACCTGCTCCACTCCCTGGGTTTGCCATTGCTACGTTGTTATAGGTCATTCTTGAGACCAGGAGAAGGAACAGCAAAAGGAGTCCCAGGCCCCTCAGGGAAGACAGTCAGAAACACCCAGTTCAAGGTGGGACTAAGTCTTCCAATGTACAAGCGCGGGTTATGTAGCCACTCATTCTGTGTTCCTGAGTTCTCAAGGGAAACATGGGGATCACAATAATCCCTATTTTGCCCGTTACAGCTGTGCCTGGTACATGACAAGCGGCCCATGAATGTTACATTTTCTTCTTGTTGTTGAATTATTGTTGTCTTGGGTCATCTTTTCTCAGAAGCAGAGTGAGACAAGGAAAGATCTGATTTAGGCAAAGTCACAGGGAGGGCAGCTTCAGCCTAATCCTTCAGGGGAATCAGGAAAGTGGGGCACCCATGTCACCAAGGGTATGGGTTTCCTGGGGAAGAATCCCCTGCAGGCAGTGGATCGACAGGCAAATCCATAGCCCAAGGGCTGTCCTCCAAGAAGGGGCAGATGTGGGCCTTGAGGAACAAAAGCCCTTGGAGCTGGGAGGGACAAGCAGCACCTGGAGGGGACCCAGGGGACCTGGGTGAGTGTGGGGCATAGTGTCTTCCACAAAGCAGTCCTTGCACCTCTTGTCTTTGATTGGCCTTTTTACTCTATAGCCCCCATTCTCTGCCCTGCGTTCCAGCTCCTTTACAACCTGCAGCCTGCTCATTCATCCAGCAAAAACTCTCTGAGTCTTACTATGTGCCAATTGCCAAGCTAGGGCCTGGGAATACATCACTAAACAAAATAGACAAAAATCTGTGGTCTCGTGGAAATAGTCAGTGGTGGCAAATTTTACCACTCCTTAGAGCAGGTCTGACGTTTAGAAATCAGAGAAGATGCAATTAGCTGCATAATAGCAATTTTTACCCAAAGTAATTGCCATTTTAAATGAATAAGACTGATTTTTCTTCTAAGCCTATTAAATTTATCTGTCCCAGGAAATAATTTCCATAGGACTTAAAAAAATTATACATTTTTTATTACACAGGTATATACTCATACTGCTGAAAACTTGGAAAATTGAAAAAATATGAATGAATCACCTATAATTCCACTGACTTAATCCAACTACTATTAGCATTTGTGGGGATTTTCTTTCTGTCTTATCTTTGTGTCAACTTTATTTTTTTAAAAAATATTTGAAGTAACATGTATATTTATATATTCCTTTCTCACTTTTTATTTTACCATAAGTATAGTCCCACGGTCTATATAAATAATATTTTAATGAGTATATAATATGCTATCCTTTACTTCTCTATTATTAGTTCTGTGGGTTATTGGCCATGTTTTCACTATTAATCACTGAAGTGATTAATTCAGAAAACAATTCCAAAAGAGGAATTCCAATTCCGTGTGAAACCATAATTGAAATGAGTCTGCTGGTTTCGCTGCTGACTGTTTGGGATCCATCAGGTTCCTAGTGTTGCTTGAAAAACCAATAGGCTTACCCAGCGGTTTCATATTTCACATGCTTGAGGGGTTCTTTATAAATTTGCAGGAGGCCTCCAGAAGAGGAATGCTCGGAATCTGATTTTAATCGGCATGCGACTGCACCAGCAGCCGTCCCCTCACTGTCCCCAAGTGCTCTGCTACCTTTGGAGGAGGAGGGCACGGGCGGGGAGAGGCAAGTGGCGGCCTGCCGTTGGCCGATGTTGTTCTTGCCGAGGCCTCAGCTGACCCTGGAAGGGCCCTTGCTGCTGTTTTCTCGGAAGGGCCCCAAGTCTAGTTGTCACTGGTGTTTTCAGATGGCTCTCCGAGGCCACAGACATCTGTTAGACATGACGGAAGACAAAGACAGCCGGGGAAATCCCACTGTGAAAGGCGCTGCCCCTGAGGTCCTCGGAGAGCCATAGCTAACCATTGTTCATCACAAAAGGCTCAAGTTGAAAGCTGCTGCTGATTCTGGGGTCAGTCTCTTGGCCGGTGGCAGAGGTACAGTGGGGAGGGACACAGAAGCGCCTGTGTCCCCAGCCGGGGCTGACAGAGCAGTTGAGGGATTGCTGCCAAGAGCCAGGGCTCAGTCTAGAGAGGACGTGGCCCCCAGGAGACCACGGGACAGGCCGGACAATGGGCCATTGGCTCTCCATGGCTCCCCCCTCCCAGAGTTGGCATTTACTGTAGGTCCCACACTCTCGAGTCTAGAGCTCCCTCCCCACAAACTGTAGTAAATTGTAGCGAAAACTGCCCAGCAGCCACCTGGACACACTCCTGGCTGGATGAATAAGCAAAAATCTGACTTCTATCCACTCCCCAACCCCACCACTGGGCAAGGCCTAGAAAAAGAAGAATAAGTTTTAAAAGCGTAGGAACCGTTTAAAATCAGATGCCCTCTTTCAGGGCCCTCACTGGACGCTGCCATCGCCGCTGGCAGACATTTGACATTGATATCAGAACATTCCGGGTGAATAAAGCAAGCACGTGGTAGGTAGAGAGGAAGAAAGCAAGCAAGGGCGTCCTAAGAGCATTCGTAAAGAGGAATTATCTCCGCGCTGCTGTCTGCAGCTTTCTCTGAACAGTTTCTGCAGCTCATCAAAGCCTTCACGTGACAAGTGCGATGGTGTCTGACATGGGCCGGGAGGGCAAAGGGTCAGGCCTGGCTGTTGGCACAGACGGGGGTCCAGGTAGCACTATCCAGGATTAAAACTGGGAATGACCTCGTGCTTAATGGGCTTGGCCTAATGCTTTTTATTTTTACTTGGGGCTGGGGGAGGGGGCAGTTCCTAAAAATACAGCTCCTGTAAAGAGGCAAGGGAAATCAGGTTAAAACAAAAATGAACAAACGAACCTCTCCTATGACCCCCCGGGTGGAATTCTGGGACTAACAGCTCCTCTAAGGTAGCACACTTAAAGAAATACCTGGAAGATGCTGTGATGAGAGAGTCCAGCTTGCAGGCTGCAGACCATCGCAGAGAGAAGGAGGCTCATTCCTGGTGGCGGCCCCAAGGCCGTAAGCTGGTGTGCACCATGAGGGCTGAGGGCCAGAGCTGGGCATTGACAATGCAGTGAATTGTCAATTCAAAGGCACAAAGACACTTATTGGAAGGGTCTTGGCAGGTATCCTGATATATAGAAAGGATGCTGTAATGTGCTTATATCTATTACAGTGCTCCTCCTGCTGTCCTCCTCTTCCACCACCCCCACCTCAACCCTCCCAGTGCTGAATACCAAGGGTGGGCATCGCCAGGGACCGACCTGGCATCTGCCAGCCTGTAGCTGCACCAGCCAGTTCCCAGCAACAGCCACACCCAAACCCGGTCCCCAGACCAGACAATAGCACTGGGAACTTGCTCAGCTGGGTTTTTCTGATGAAAGAAAGTATTGAAAAAACCGTGTTTCCATACGGATGTGCCAAGCTCCAGGCTGCATGCTTTCCAGGGAATCCTCCTGGGCTCTGAGCACTGGTTTATGACCCCTTTCACAGATGAGAAAACTGAGGCTTAGAAAAGTCAAATCATTTACTCAGGGGACTAGAAGCTAGAAGGCGGCAGGCATAAAATTGGAAGCCGGGTCTGTCTAACTAAAAAGCCCGTCTTCCTCACTCCACCTCATCTGTCTCCTCTGCAATGGGCAGCCAGCTCTCAGGCCTGGGAGAAGTATGATGGCATAAAGAGCAGGTGCTTCGAAGAGAAAGTCAGCTGTCATCCTTCAGAGAGAAGTCCATCTCCCCAAGTGTCAGGGAGGCTCCTTCTCCAGGTGTGATCCGGCCACGCCCCACTCACCTGCTCAAGAAAAGAGGTGCCACTGGTGTCATCTCTATTTCCTCCAAATTGCTTATCTTGGTTAACTACCACTTTCTTCGTATAGCCTATTATTGGTAGGTACATATATATATTCTTCTCCACCAGACTCTAATCTCGTTTAAATGAGGATCTATGAATGATCTTTACTCTTTTTTTTTTTGCTTCCCATACATGTTGCACACAACATAGGAGATGCTCATTTCAGTTGACAGAAAGAAAGAAACTGTCTCTCTCTCTCTCTCTCTTTTTGCATCCTACACGGGTTGCACATGGCACAACACAAGCTGAATAGCAGTTGAATGAGGAGTGAATGTGTGTGGGGCTGCAGAACTGGTCCTTGACCTGCAGGGGTTCACATGAAAAGGCTGAGCATCTAGGAATGTAAGTAAGGAAGTGACACACTTTAGGAAGATGAGACATGGTTATGGCCAGAGGAAGGCACTGGCCATGTTTTATGCAGAAGCCTAGCCTGGCAGGAGTGTGTATCTTTCTGCTTTCTGCTGACTTCCTGTAAAGCAGGACACCACGTGGGCCCCCCTGGATGCCCACATTGGAAGTGAAAAGTTTTCCTAGGAGCTGAGTGGGCCTCTACCACACCCTTCGGATTGGAATTATCTGTTATTGAAAGCCCTGCATTTCTACCATTATTTTCTTTCTTCCGACAATAAGACAATAGCAGACATGTTGCCCCCTGAAGTATTTACGTCAGACTGGAGAGTCTCAGAATGTGTCTTTAATTACAGAATTCAAAGGAAGCCCTTAGCATAACCTTGTTTTCCAGTTTTCAGATAGTCATTCCTTTTTTTTTTTTCATTTGCTTTCTCTTCCACTTGATAGGAACTGGTTACTTTTATTAAAAGACCCGAATTCAAATCAAATGATTGTTCAGTATGTCAACATCTGTTATTTCATTAAATTACAGGGCTTTGAACATAATCCGTACCTACAGATCTTTGAAATGTAGAGCATACCAAAGTCAGTTTCAATACTTAAGGAAAATGGAATTTACTTGGCTCTAGACCAGTCACAGAGACACATGCCAAAATATAAGACTTGGAGCAGAAATTCCCCTTGCCCTGAAGCCACCTCAATGCAAGATGGGAGAACAGATTTGTATTATCTCACAAGGACACTGCTCAGGACAGACTTCATTTCACCTACTTTGAGGATCACATGATGGTTATTGCAACACCACTAGTTTCTTCATTTCTACCTTCATGTCTCACATCCAGAGAGAATGACCTTTCAGGTCTGAGCGGATGGCCCTGTGCATTTCTGAGTTACACAAAAGACTGTCAGATACTCGTCAGCTACAGGGCAGGCCCAATGACAGTCTCAGCCAACTTCAAGGACTGCCAGAGTTGTCCTGAGTTTGGCTGAGATGACTAGGTCCTTCTACCCATGATTCAATCTGGATATATGGGCTGCCCAGGGAACGGGCATGACCTTGGGCAAGACTGTTTTATACAGTTGAGACACTCCCTTAAGTGGGTGACAGCTGGAAGCTGTCTGCTGACAGTGTTCCCAGCAGCTGGGGCAACATGTCTTTCATTGAAGGGAGATCTGGATGGTGCAACACAGAACCCACCACAATTATACAGTCCAGTTGGGAGATATAGGGAAGTACATAGGAAATTACAATACACTGAGATGGAATAAGATGGAGTTAAATAAAGGGCTCTGCATGGACATCTGAGAGATTGGCTAACTATATCGGGAGTTATGGGGGTTTAATAAAGATTTCCTGTTTTCCCTAAATGCTTTCTGAGCTGGTTAAGAGATACAGAAGGGAGCAGTTGGAGAACTGACTACCACCGTCATTATTGATAAAGCTGACAGCCAACCCTGTGGCTAACGTGTGTGGCCGTAATGCACCACCCAGTACTGAATCCTGGCCTCTTTACTCACCCAGGCACGGGCAGTGCTGGACCACTGTAGGCCTCCCCACTCAGAGGCATGACGAGGAGCAAGACAGGATGGGAGCTCCCTGCAGCAGCTGCTCCCAAGAGGAAAGCAAGGAGTAGCAAGACGGGACCTGCCCTGTCCCCCCTCCCAAAGTCACCTGTCAGGTAGGTCAACCCACATGGGAGAAAACACTGGGACTGGGAACAAGCCTACTCTCGCCCCGCCCATGCACACCCATACAATGGAGGACTGGAAGGTGTCTGTTGGGTGATAGTGAGTTCCGTGGGGTGGTGGAGAGGAAGCCAGACTGCCACAGGCTAGGGAGAGAACAGGAGGCGAGGGAGTGAACGCGACCAAGCTCCACAACTTTTTCCAGTTTTGTTAGAATGACTACTCCAGTAGGTAGAACTAGTGTCTGCAGAGTAATTTAACTTCCTAAGTGTGTTTTAGGGTAACTCCGGCTTGAGGAGCTGTAATAGGTCTTGCTAAACTTCCTAGAGAAAGAAAGAAAAAGTCAACCATGAAAATGTGTGTTGTGACCAATGGACTCCTGGGGTCAGGTCATGGGAAGCTGATGGAAAGGCGGGAAAGAGATCAGTGCCCAGGGCAGGTGTATTTCTTCTCAAGATTATTCACTGGCTAGATTCATAAAATGGAGAAAAGGGGTACAGAGCTCATTAGAAAGAATTTAAACCAACCAAAACCCCCCACTAAATTAAAGAAAGAATAGATATTACTCAAAAAAACTTTGCTAATAAATAGGCCCCCATGTTTCAGAGGCTTAACACAAGTGAGAGTATAATTCATTCACATCCTAGTCTACCACAGGTTGGTAGCTCTGCTTCATCTTGTACCTTCACCATCTAGGACACGTGGCCTCCAAGACTGATTAGGATGGAGAGTGGAAACTAGAGGTTCATAAACATATCCCATTGGACAGAATATAATCACATGGCTCCATCTAACTGCAAGGAAGTCTGGGAGTTGTAGACTGTGAGCCTTTGAAGAAGAGAGAAACTGACATGGTAAGCTCCTGCAGAATCCAACACAGAATGAAAATCTCACATAAGTAAGGCGATTCTTCACTCATCTTGAAGAAAAGTGTTTTGTTTTTTTAACAGACACAGATGTTTAAATTGAAGAAATAAACACCATTGAAGTGAAAATTATGATCCACAGCATGTGACACAATACCTAGCACAGAATAGGGTCAACCAATATCTATTGATCAATTTAGATGATGCCTAATAAGTCTTAAAGTTTAAGAAAAAAGGTAACAGCAACACCAACCCCCAAAAAAGGTATTTTCTCCCCAAAGCTGAAAACATTCTGGTTTTGTCATTTTACCCAAGTTTTCCCCCATCCTATGTTTCTGCCTGCTGGTTTGGAGGCCATAATCAAGGGCAAGGAAAAGAGATGCTAAGAAAAGCAGAGTGGTTGGGCTGGGTTAAAACTGGTCACTCCAAAGTCTTGGTTTGGTAGATTTTACTTTGCTCTTTTCTTTCTTTTCCAAGGAGAGCATTAGGAAAGGACGGTGGCTTGCAGGGGTGTTCGAGGATGCTGGTGTGGTTCCCGGGGTTCTGGAAAGGGCCCCCAAGGTTCCCCACACCTCCTCAGTGCCTGCTAATGGGGAAAACTTCTGTAAAACATTCAGTTGCATAATTGGAGAAAAGTAATTGGAGAAAAGGTTTAAATTGTCTTGTGGGAGGCAATCGCTTGACTAACATCCTTACTTAAAAATAGGAGATGAAAAGCAGCTTTTGAAACTTGTTATTTCAGCAGTTGTGTTTTGAACCTTTTCTAAACCTGTGAAGCAGTGTAGGAAAAACAATGAAGGACACAAAGAACAAATGGGCTGGTCTCCACTCTCCAGGAACTAGTGGGAAAGACAGTCATTAAAAGCCCCATTGGATTACAAGGGGAAATGAGTGGGAAGAGCAGTGAGATGGTGCAGAATTGGTGGGTGGGGTGCTCACATCAGGCGATCAAGAGCAGAGGCCCCCTGGGGAGCACAGGTGTGGTGGAAGACTCTGGAACAGTTGGTGCTCTCTGGCTGTACCCCACCAGCCCCATATGTATAAGTGGTTGAGGTCCTGGTCTGAATAAGCCATCGAATTCCAGGGCCTTGTAGTCCAGCTCCTACACCAGGTATGGACATCAGGGCCTTGGAATGGTGGGGCCCCTGGGACACCCCAGAACATTCTGCTTGGAGCAGGCTCCAAAATGGGGATTTAAAATAAAGGCTCCAGGGCCTGGCCAGCGTTGCTCAGTGGTTGAGCATCGACCTATGAACCAGGAGGTCACAGTTCGATTCCTGGTCAGGGCACATGCCCTGGTTGTGGGCTTGATCCCCAGTGTGGGGTGTGCAGGGGGCAACTGGTCAATGATTCTCTCCCATCATTGATGTTTCTATCTCTTTCCCTCTCCCTTCCTCTTTGAAATCAATTTTTTAAAAAAAACTCCAAGAGATTCTGAGGTTTGGGACCCCAACAAGGTGGTTCTTTAATGTCATGCAAAGGGTCTGAAGAGCACTCTGAAGGGCAGGGAGTGAACCAAAGATTTGTGAGGAGAGGCACAACCCACCCCCTGCTTCGGGAAGGCCCCTGGGATTATGGTCAAAGGAGCAATGGTTGGGGTGACGCCGAAATGGAGAAGGTCCGGAGGAAGAGCCCTTTCTGAGACAGATGCCCCTCCTCAGTTGTTGAATCGACAGTTGTTGAACCCCTTTGTGGCTCCCCGATTTCCCTGGCCTCAGGCACCTGCAGAGACAAATAACATCCCATTATCGAGAATATTCAACTTTCCCTGGCTTGTTAACTCACCACTATAACGCAGGGTCTCAAGTCAGCACATAACCTAATTCTGAGCATCTTGACTTCCAAGAAATAAAAAGAAACACGCTTTCCATCGTTTGCATTAGCTCATAAAAGGAAGCACAACCCTCTGTAGGAGACCAGCTTTCCTACTACCAAATTCTAAAACAGCTAGCACGTAGGTCTTTATTTATTAAAGGGAAATTAAATAACATGCGGCCAGCATCTTCAAATGCAGATGAGTCTCCTGAAAGGCAGAGTACATAATGTAAGCTCTTTATGATTTTGGTAGGGCTCCAGGGTAAAATAATCTGGACATCTTCTGTCTAGGGTGAAAGTTCTGCAAGTTCAAGACATGTGACTTACTGCTCCCCTGCTGTTCAATATAGCCTCACCTTCACATGTCATGGCTTCTCCTTCATTCTATCTCAGGCAAGATAAATATACAGGGACACCAATTAGATCATGTCAGAGAGAGTGGAAGAGACAGGAAGACAAGAAGACCAGGGATCTGAGATGTCACCAAGGTGGGGACTGGGGTGAGGAGAGTGAGCGAATGAAAGAGCATGGCTTTTAAATGTTTCAAATGCCAGCCCCACCACCTTGGAAAAATCCAGATAATATATTTCAAGCAATAGATATTAGTTCCTTCCCTCGCTTCTCAGAGGTTGTGAAGAGCTGGAACTGATTTCCTTTCTAGGGAGGTGCTTTTAGCTAGAGACACTCACCCTCCCCATCCCCGCCCCTCCTCCACCCTTGTGACCTCAGGAAAAGAGTCCCTATAATTGTACCTACAAGATTTTTACGTGATGAGGTTCCTGCATTTCACCTGTTGCTTCTCCTGTTTTTCTCCACTCTGCACCACAGTGTCCTCCCCTATGTTCCTCCCAAAGGTGTGCACACTGTGTTGCCTCAGGGCCTTTGCACATGCTGTTTCCTCTCCTGTCCCGCAGATATCCACTTGGTTCATTCTCTCATTCTGATCTTTGCTCAAATGTCACATCTAATGTTGCCCACCGCTCCTCACCCCAACCTTCTCATGTTTCCGCCTAACTCTTCTCCCTTGTACATATTGTCATTGGACCACTATGCATTTTACTGGTTTATTGTTTTTCTCTCCACCCTACTAGAAAGTTTGCTCTGTGGGGGCAAGCATTTTTGCTTGTTTTGGTTACTGTGGTTTTTAAGAGTGTCTGCTGCATAGCAGGGACTCAATAAATGTTTACTGCATAAATAAATCAAGATTCCTAGAAAAGCCCCAAACTGGACATGGAGTCTTTACATGGCTTCCTGTGTGTGATGGGAAATCTTCAGTCAGTGCCCAATCACCCTGAAATATAAAGTCTTCACTATTCCTGCAAACAACAACAACAACAACAACAACAAAACAGGGTCAGACCTTTCTCAGGGCCTACACTTGACAGAAGCAGTAAAACCAGCTGTAGGCCAAAGCAAAGTGGGTGCATTTTTTTTATCCTCACCTGAGGATATGGTTTATTGATTTTAGAGAGAAAGGGAGGGATGGAGGGAGAAAGAGAGAGAGAGAGAGAGAGAGAGAGAGAGAGAGAGAGAGAGAGAAAGAAGAAGAAGAAGAAGAAAGAGGAGGAGGAGGAAGAGGAGGAGGAGGCGGAGGGGGAGGAGGAGGAGGAGGAGGAGGAGGAGGAGAGAGAGGAGGAGGAGGAGAGAAACATTATGTGAGAGAGAAACATGGATTGGGGTTGGCTTTTATAGGAGTCCCAACCTGGGCTCAAACCTAGTACCTAGGTATGTGCTCTGAGCTGGAATTGAACCCACAACATTTTAGTATACAGGATGGCACTGCATCTAACTGAGTCAGCAGCCAGAGAAAAGTGGGCTCTGTCTTTTGTATTGGTGCTTTCCATCTCTCTTTTCCTTCTTTCATCTCTCTTTACTCCAGGCCAACCCTGGGCTAATCCACTAATCCTCTCTAGAATGCATTAAGCGATAAAGGAAGGTTTAAGGTGTTAGTACTCCTGGGAGTACTTATCCTTTAAAAAGAAATCTTGAAGACCAAAAGTTGGCCAGGATCAGAATGGATAAATCTCACCTGGTAGAATTTCAGATTCTGCACGTTTTGGGCCCGGGGTTCAATTTGGAACTCTGAGTTACTGGCCAGGAACAGAAAGTCAGCAGTTAGTAAGCAATAAGCCTGTAACATTGATCAATTTCAAGCCAAAGCAGCAAATAGAAATATTGTCATTTCTTCTAGACACTCTTCTCATTTACTTACCAGCAATAGTAAAACCTTGCCACCTCCAAATGTGAGCTCATTTTAAAGCCAAGTCTGCCTTTATCTTTTCTTCCTGTATTGGGTTTCCCTGCTACCAGATCAAGATCTTTATTAACTCCTAACCCAAGTGCAGGCAGGCATAATCGTGTGTGCAGACACACATGTGTACTAGTATGTACACACACACACACACACACACACACACACACACACACACACACGTTTCGCCCCCTGTGCACTTCAAATGCCCTGGTCCTTTTCCAGGATCATTTCACCTAATTCCCCTTCTCACTCCCCCCAGGGCCTCTGCTTGATTTGTATATTCAGAAGTACCTCAATGACTGGAAAAAGTACTAGTGTGAAGGGGCTCAACAAACCCTTCCCACTCCACCCTCAAGGCCAGTCAGTCATTCCCAAGGCCCGTGCCTGCGAATATGTCAAAGGGGCAGGCCAAGCAGGGCCCTGGCCTGGACCCTTCTGGCTTTGTGGCTTAGTAGAGGTCACTCCAAGTCAAAGGAATCCAAGAAGCTGGGTTCACTTGGAGTCATTTGTGAGCAGATTTAGTGTGTCCTGGCTGAATGAGATGTCCTGGGCCCTGTGGGTCTTCTCTTCTCCTTCCATGTGCTTCTCCTTCTCCTCCTCCTCCTCCTCCTCCTCCTCCTCCTCCTCCTCCTCCTCCTCCTCTTCCTCCTCCTCCTCTTCCTTCTCCTCCTTCTCCAGTAATTTCAGAGAGGAAGGGAGAGGGAGAGAGAGATAGAAACATTGATGATGAGAGAGAATCATTGATCAGCTGCCTTCTGCACGTCCCACACTGGGGACCGAGCCCGCAACCCTGGCATGTGCCCTGACCAGGAATTGAACCATGACCTCCTGGTTCATAGGTTGGTGCTCAAGCACTGAACCATGCCAGCCAGGCTCCCCATGCTTCTTAATCTGCTCCAGGGCCAACTGGGGACACTCAGTGCACTTTAAGTCACACTTCTAACCAGAGTCCCCCTATGTGTGGTACCACAACCCATCCCCACCCCATGCCATACTCATCTTTCACACTCATCTCCTTGGTAGACTAGTCAAGCCTAGAAGCTCCAGGTTTCTTCATGCCCTTTAGCTCAAATTTAGAGTTCGAGTTCGAACTTTGGCCAGAGGTCCAGGCCATAGCTCAAGTTTTCATGTGGACATTTCTATAGCATGTCTTAACACTAATTTACTCTGGTAGCCCTAAGTTGAAACTCTCCATGGTCCTCTGGATTCTTTCCTTTCCTTTATCGTAAGTACCCATCAAATATCATCTAGAACAGTGGTTCTCAACCTTTTGGACCTTTAAATACAGTTCCTCATGTGGTGACCCCCAACCATAAAATTATTTTCGTTGCTACTTCATAACTGTAATTTTGCTACTGTTATGAATCGTAATGTAAATATCTGATATGCAGGATGGTCTTAGGTGACCCTGTGAAAGGGTCATTCGACCCCCAAAGGGGTCGTGACCCACAGGTTGAGAACCTCTGATCTAGAAGATCAATATATAACTCTCTCTTTCTAGAATGACAGTTTTGACTCAAAAATTTGGAGGACAAGATTAGCTTGTGAATTTCCTAAGCTGCCCCAACAGTAGTTACTTAGAACAGTTGAAATCTATTATCTCTGTTCTGGAGGTTGGAAGTCTGAGATCAAAGTGCCAACAGGGCCATGCTCCCTCTGAAACCTGCTGGGAAAGCCTTCCTTGTCTACCTCCTAGATCGTGGTGGTTTGCCAGCAATCTTTGGCATCCTTTGGCTGTAGACGCTCCACTGCAATCCTCTACTTCCACGTGGCATTCTCCCTGGGAGTTTGTCTCATAGGTCCATCTTCTTCTTTTTTTAAAAAATATATTTTATTGATCTTTTGCAGAGAGGAAGGGAGAGGGATAGAGAGTTAGAAGCATCAATGAGAGAGAAACATCGATCAGCTGCCTCCTGCATGCCCCCCACTGGGGATGTGCCGCAACCAGGGTACATGCCCTTGACTGGAATCAAACCTGGGACCCTTGAGTCCGAAGGCCGACGCTCTATCCACTGAGCCAAACCGGCTAGGGCAGGCCCATCTTCTTATATGGACACGGTCACATTGGATTAGGAGCCTACTCCAGTATGACCACCTCTTCACTAATTATATCTGCAAAATGACCCTACTTCCAAATAAGCTCACCTTTTATGGTACTGGGGGTTAACCCTTCAATGTTATCTTTTTTAGGAGGCGGGGAAGAGGACACGATCCAATCCAAAGCAACTAGTGAGTTAAGACATTATTTGTTAAAATAAATGCAGGTGTGTAAGGAAAAGGAAAAATTCACATGCATTTCTAAGAAAAAGCCAGCAACTTTAAAGACATGTTCGTCTTGTGGTGGCTGTTTGGGTTCCCTTCCCAGGCCTCCAAGGATACAACTTCCCCTGTCTCTTTACCCTCCTCCATCTTCAAGGTTTTTTGGTGGGAAAGTTTGAAAAGCACTGATAGAAAACCATGGCTGGTCTATCCGTTAGGAGCTGTTTTGGCCACAGAACTTATAGCCATGTAACTAAAGCCAGGTCTTTGTCTTGTATGGAACAAGTCTGGAGCTGGGCAGCTCACTCAATCATCTGTTCCATGTGCTTCTGTCCTCATGTTCAGCCTCTCAGAGTCACACAGTGGCCTCTTTACCTCTAGCATCTTGTTTGTGTTTTGGAGAAGAGAGGACAAAGGGTAAAGGGTAAAGGGCATGCACATGCTAAGTCTGAAGATTTTCTTGTGAGCCCTGCTCAGTCCCTTCCACTTATATCTCGTCTGCCAGCGCGAAGTCACATGGCCACCATAGCTGGGAAATGGAATGTTTTAGCCAGGCATGGGTTCTGCTAGGAAGGAGAGAAAGAATATTGAGCAGACAACTTGCAGTGTCTGTCCCAGCTGGCTTTTGCTGTTTCTTTTGCTCCGTATCTTCCAGCCTGTTACAGTTCTAGGCACACACAGGAGACTTGCTGATGCTTGTGTACTGATTGCAAAGGATCTCCTCATCTTGTAGGCAGGACATTAAACACAAATGACATATACAATGGAATGCAGTAATGCTCAAATGCCAGAACGACTGGTGCTGCAGAATGCAGAGAAGGGAGGTCAATTTGAGTTATGCAGGAGCACCATGAAAGGGGATGAAATCTGAGCTGAATTTTGAAGGTTGGGTAGGATCGACAGACCAACAGCAGCTGTCATAAAACCCTGTTTAGATTCCCCTCCACTGCTCAGATGGCAGAAGGAACAACACAACAACCTGTGTGCAGTCCTTTCTCTTATTCTAGTCTGGGTGAGCCTTCATGCATGTTCCACACTCAGACCCAAATCTTCTACATCTCTTTCTTGGAATTGACTCTAGTTGAGATAGAAGAATTGGTCAATGTCTGGGTCTCGACCCTAGAGAGTGCCTCATACCCAAATACATGTATTCCGTGGCCACCTTGATCCCCAACACCCTTAGCAGTCTGATTACCTCTCAGTCACATTCTCTTTCCAGCCAACTCCCAATACCCAGAAGTTGCTCTCACCTGAGAACCCTCCCACACGAGTGGACCTTTTCCAGTTGCCACTTCCCAAGTACCACTAATACGGTATTATGAATCTTTCTGTGGCTGCATGATATACACAACCTGTCCCCCTCACTCCCCAGCAGTTTTTATTTTTCAAGTTCTTGATCTTTCTCTACCGCTTAGGTAGCAGTGAGGGCCTCAGCATTTACTGCCCGCAGAGTAGGATTACTATGGGAGGAATGCAAAGCGAAAGCAAGAACTCAGCACTTGACTTCTGAGTTTCAAAATGCTCTTGGAACTCATGGTTGAGGGAATAAGAGAGAAAAGGTTTTGAATACTAAAACTGAGTCTCCTGAGAACACAAAGGCTATGCCCCAAACAATAAATTTGGAAGAAAGCCTGATGAAACTGGAGAGAGATTTTCTTCTTGCAGAGGGAATAATTCTGCATTTTGGGGGTGAGGCAATGGGTAGCGTTAGGCCCTGACGTGAATTTCTGAGAAAGGAAGCCTGTGCCCAGGTGGGCTTGAGGGATCAGGGAGCAGAGAGAACTTGGCCTCATCCTCTGGAGTGGGTGGGAAGGGGGACTCAGCAGCCCTGTAAGCAGCTGAAGGTTGTGCTGAGTGGTTGAGAATCGCTCTGACGGCCAGCAGACCTGGAGAGGTCAAGCGGTTGGGTGAGGACAACACACCACAGAAGGCAGCAAGGTATGTCAGGGAGGGGGACAGACATGGGCCACACAGCCGCACTGGTGCCAGCATGAGCCCATGATGACCAAGGGCCACGTGCAACCTCTCCATTCCCAGCCCACACTGTGATCTCGCCAATGCCTCCGGGAGCTTGGCTGCAACCTTGGGAAGAAGGCAGGAGGGAAAAGCACTCAACTGACAAGAAAAGTCCTGGAGATTGAGTCTTTCCTGAACTAGGATTAAGCTTTCTGCTACGAGGAGGAATGGGAGCTGGAGATAAGAAATGACCCAACAGAAAAATAAGGAAAAGAAACATTGTCAGCACGCCTGAGCTAATGGCCTGTGAAATTTGGACCTCCTGCATCTTTTTCATTGTGAGATAGCACACAATTAAATAATGTTTAAATAAACTTTATTTTATAGTAGATTTAGATTTCCAGGAAAGTTGTGAAAATGGTACATTCCTATATACCCTACACTCAGTTTTCTCACATTCCTCACAATTAATGAATTGGTATTGGTACATTATTACCAACCAAGGTGCATACATTATTCAGATTTTCTTAGTTTTTACCGAATTTCCTTTATTGGTTCCCATTATGTTTAGTTGTCATGTTTCTTGGACTCTTCTTGGCTGTGACAGTTTTTCTGATTTCCTTATTTTTGGTGACCTTGAGAGTTTTGGGGAGTACTGGTTAGGTACTTTGTAGAATGTCCCTCATTTGGGATTTGTCTGATGTTTTTCTCATGGTGAGACTGGGGTTATGTGCTTGGGGGAAGAGGACCATAGGGGGAGGTGGCATTCTCATGTCATAGGAAGGGTATATACCGTCCACATGACTTATTACTGTTGATGCTAATGTGATGTTGATCGCCTGGCCGAAGTAGTGTTTTGTTAGGTTTCTCCCTAGTAAGGTTATTCCCCACCCCCTTTCCATTTTGTAATTGTTGGAAGTGCCGCCTATGGTGAAGGAGAAGGGAGTTCGATCCCATCTCATTGAGGATGGAGGACCTGCATAAATGATTTGGAATCCCTCTGCACGGGATACGCGTCTTCTCCCCATTTACTTATTAAGTCATTTCTTTATATCAGTATAGACTCATGGATATTTATTTTATACTTTGGGTTATAATCAAGTATTGCTTTCTTTATTTTCTTGCTCAAATTGTTCTAGCTCTGGCCACTGGGAGCTCTTTCAATTGCCTCCTGTAACCCTTTGACATACCACCTTCCTTGTTTTTGTTATTGGTTAAAAAAAAAAATCTTGTTTTTTTGAACACTTCCTTACCTTCAGGCAGAACATGCTCCAGGCTGGTCTTGTATATTTCTCATCCCAGTCCTAGAACCAGCCATTTTTCCATGAGGCCTTGCTCCTTTCATTGGAGATCGTGTGAGTGCCAGGCATGCTCATTGCTACTGGAGTTATTTCTAAGACCACTTAGCTGACAGAGCAAGGAAATCTATGTATGTGTTCTAACCCATGTATATATGCACATCTGTACATCTTTTTACGTATCCATCTGTATCTATATTAAGCTAAACATAAACTCATACTGATGTCTCCAAACTTAATCCACATGGATCATTGAGCTCCCCCTCTTGCTTATCTGTTACCTCCCTCTCCAACAGTGAAAAACCGGGCACACCATTCATTCATTTCCAGTATACATGTATAGTGGTTTCAGCATCCAGTTTTAAAAATATTAATCTTGTTTCTGTCTTTCCTTGTTTTCTGCAACGTTGGATCCTCTAGCCCAGTGGTTCCCAACCTTCTGGCCCTTTAAATACAGTTCCTCATGTTGTGACCCAACCATAAAATTATTTTCATTGCTACTTCATAACTATAATGTTGCTACTGTTATGAATCGTAATGTAAATATCTGATATGCAGGATGGTCTTAGGCGACCCCTGTGAAAGGGTCGTTCGACCGCCAAAGGGGTCGTGACCCACAGGTTGAGAACCGCTGCGAGTCTAGCCTCTGACACTAATCCTTTTGATCATTTCTCTTGTAGCCACATCTTTGAGGTTTTATACGTGAATATTTGTCAAGTGCTGGTTTGACTCAGATTTCCCTAAACCTGGATGTCACCTACCCATTCCCTTTGGCCTCCCCAGTCCCATCATCTTCCCCATTCTCTGCATTTTGGTGGAGTGAGTGCAGAATCTCATTTTATAGACGAGGAGACTTCCCCTAGGAGTTCAGAGGCTTGCCTCACTCGGGACTGGAGTAGCTAACCTGTTTTCACGATGTCTCTTCATTCAACTATTACGGAGCATCTATACATGCCAGTGCCGGCCCCCTGGGCCCGAGTCCCCGGCCCCGCCCCGCCCCGCCAGCGAGATCAGTAATAAACATCTCGGTGCTGGCGGCGCAGGAGCGAGCGCACAACTGGGGACACAACGCCGGGCCTGGAAAGGTCCGCCCCACCGGCTCGTCGGCACGTTCTTGCTCCTTCCGAGGCCCGAGCTGCCGGGAGGAGGATCTGGAGCTCAGCTGAACGCTCCGGCAGCCACCCGCCCGCTCTCTGGGCGCCGGACCACCCCGAGCCGCCCCGCCCCTCCAAGACTCCGCCCACCTCCAGGTCCCGCCTCCCTCCGAGCCCAGCTCGGGTCCCTGACGATGTTCGCCGGAAATTGCCGAAGCCCCTCTTTTTTTCCTTCCTCTCCTTTCCCTGCTCTCCCTTTTCCTTTCACCCGGGTTCCCTCGGCTGTGATTTCCCCCCGCCCCCTCCTTCCTTCCCCATTGGAAATCAAGATGGATGGTCGCGGCTGCCGCCGGGACCCCATGATTCCTTGGATACCATGGCGGGCCCCCGGGCCCCAGCCCCTTGCTAACGAGAGCCCCCGAGGGTTTCCTCAGTTTTCCAAACTTCTGACCGTGTCCCCCTTTAATTGGACCCCGGGTGATCCCAGCCGCGGGGGGACTTTTTGGGATTCCCGGCCG
>NW_005871048.1:62980420-62994229 GCF_000147115.1 Myotis lucifugus | reverse complement strand
TGGCCCTACCTGGATGACGTGCTGCATCCACACGTCCTCCGGGGGCCGCCCCGGGAAGGTACAGGCTAGGACCGTGGTGCCCATGGGGAGCAGATCGGGGGCAGGAGCTAACTGAGGCGCCGCCATGGTGGCTTGGAGGATGGATGGCAGCGCCAAGGTGGCTGCACCGCTCAGAGGGAGGTGGCTCGCGGGAGAAGCCGACTTTGCGTTCCGGGAGGAGGCGCCGGGGGCGTGACTGGAGGTCCGGACTGGAGTTCTTGGGCCTCAGCGGCAGGCCCTTCCCCGGCCCGTCCAGTTGCGCCCTGACCGGAGCCCACCTCCCCGCGCCCAGGCCCCGTCTGCTGGCGCGTGCGTGCGACTGCAGAGGTGCTGGCGGCCGCGGCCGCGGGCCCGGATCCTGGAGCGCAGCGTCCTGCGGGCCCGGCGCGGTGCGGGGAGGGTGCAGCCTCGGGGCTGTGGAGCGGAGGAGGCGGGCCGGGTCGGGGCCGGGTCGGGTCGGATGGCGTGCGCGGGGCGTGTGCGGGGTGCTGGTGGCGACCCCTGGGAGGGTGGCGGGCCAGGTAGGCTGGGGGAGCGGCGGGTCATGGGGCGCGTGCGGGGAGGTCGGAGGCTCAGCTTCTCCATATCCTCTTTCAAAATACAGCCCCCAGATTCGTGAGATCAGTTTGGCAATTACTGGTCACAAGCAGCAGTTTGCACCGGGAGGGCGATGGTCGGAGGCAGAAATTAGCAGCGTCCGTAGAGAACCTGGTTGGGTGCTGCCTTCCACTCCATTTCTCGATCTTTGCCAGGCGGGGTTATTTTTGAGTCAGTTGAACAGATTGATTGTGGCGGGGAGTGACATATGCCGACTCTGCAGTGTCAGCTTGGGGTTAATATACTCCCGGGTGGTGCTCCCTCTTTCCGTGTGAGGTCCCTGCAGAAAGCAAAGGTTTAAGAAAACATGAACTCGCAATGAAAGCCTTTTTGTGAGCACCTAGCGCGATTGAGCAGTCCCGTCTCACTTCCTAATAGCAGAACTGGGTCGTCTTCCCTTCATGCCCTGAAGCTAAAGTCTAGCCTGTCTTCTCTCTTGACGCTGCCACCTGTCACAAAATAATAGATTCTGTGCAGAATTCAGCTCCTCAGTTAGAAAGGCTCCGGTGCTCTGCGGATGGAATTTAGGGTGCTTGTGAGAACAGACGTTCTCACCTTTATTATACCTATTAGAGACATTACTCTTATGCTCATAATACCCCAAAGACATCAGGGCCGACAGGATGCGCACAGAAAACTTGCTCGGCGTCACTGTGGTGCTCCTCGGGAACTTAGCTGGGGAGAGAACCGAGGCCCATGCTTGCTCCCAAGCCCCTGCTCATGCTCATTTTGGGGCAGAACCAGACAGTGCTGCTCACTGGTTTGCTCTTTTCTTTCATCCTCCAAAATCGATCTGACAAATCATCTCTTTAGTTGTTTGAGGCGGGATCAGGAGCCAGAGCAGATTATAAATCGGCAGCAGTTGCGCTGTCCTGCCCCAAGGGTAATCCGGAAGGTCTTTTAAAAGTGCTTCTCCCTCCTTTGGGCAGCTCCGAATTCCTGACCTAGATCTTGGCTCCAGCATCTAGGGCAGTGATGTCCAGCAGAGACTAGAGAGGGACCATGCAGGTGGGTTGGTGGGGGTTGGGGGGGGGGTTGGACAGTCAGGACAAAGCAAGAGGACCCTGGGTGGAGAGCTCAGCTGGTAGAACGGCTCAGGCAAGGCCCCCCTGGGCAGTGTTGATTGCATGTGAATGGCTGAAGGGAGAGGTCAGTCTGTTAGTAAAATGCGACATTCTTCCCTAAGATGTAGAAAGGCAGAGAATCTGTAGTCATTGGCAGGGGTGGATGTGCCTAGGTGTGAACATTTCTCCAGGCTGTTTTTGAGCCTGGGATTTAAGATTGCCCTCGGGACCTAGACATGGTGCTTCTCCTCATTGCTTTTCATGCCTTAGCCTTAAACTGTTTGCTTGGCCACCTTCTTTTCTTTTCTTCTTATCCCTTATCTGTGCTGCTTTACAATTTATCTTTGTGAACACACATTGAGAACTGGTACCCAGGGTTGGATGATAGAAGGGGAAAGACTTTAGTTCAATAGGACTTTTAAACAAAGTAGAGTGGCCCTAGCCAGTTTGGGTCAGTGGATAGAGCGTAAGCCTGCAGACCCGAGGGTCCGGGGTTCGATTCTGGTTAAGGGCACCTACCTTGGTTGTAGGCTCCTCCCCTGCCCGGGCCCTGGTTGGGGCTCATGCAAGAGGCAACCAGTCGATGTCCTCTCACATTGATGTTTCTCTCTGTCTTTTCCTCTCTCTTTCACTCTCCAATGGAAAAATATCCTCGGGTGAGGATTAAAACAAAAAGTAAAACAAAACAAAAAACGTAGAATGGGCTGCCGTGTGATTTCTCGTGACTGGAAGTGTGGAAGCAGGGGTGCTGCCACCTGCCAAGGTTGGGAGTTGGGTGCTGGGGACAGGACTCCTGCCCTGGAAAGGGGTCTGGGAAGATGGCTCAGGGGCTGTTTCACTCTCTCAGATTCTGTGGGTCCCTCCACGTTGCCTTGGGTAGTTTAGGTCTTCAGGCAACGACTGCCTTTCCCGCCCGCTTTGTGGCACCCAATGTCCACCTCGCTCAAGGTCTCACCTCATAGCCTGTCATTTCATTCTCCACTCAGGTCCTTGGCTTAGAAACTTCCTATTCATTTGGACAATCCTGGTCCCCCTTGTATAGATCTGGCACTAGCAGGAAGGTCAATTAGTGTTAAATTGCATTGAGCCAAAAAATGTGGTTATAGTGTGTTAAAGCGCAGCTGAGATTTTTCTGCAAGTGTTTGTGAATTTCAGACCTCACTGTCCTCTTTTGCACAGAGCTCAGCATCAAAAGAGACATAGCCAACGTCAAAGCATCACAGAGGTGAGCCAGTACAGTTTTTTAATTACTTAATTTATTATTACTTTTTATCTAGGCTTTTAGGGAGGTTAAGCGACTTGCTCAGAGTGGAACTCTGGTAGAGGTGGGGTCAGGGCTGGGCAGCGCCCCTGGCTTGGGTACTCTTTCCGGGATGCCTCTCATGGCAAGGACTTTGCTTACATTAGTTCTCAACCCCACTGGGACCAATCACTTTTATTGCCAATCTATTTTGGGGCTCTGTTCTTGTGGCAATAAATCATTTTTTCAGAGCTCTCTATTTAACCTTGCAAGTGTGTGTGTGTTGGGGGGGAGGAGGGTGCTTACATAAATGCATTATTTTTAACCTGCCTGGCGTGTTTTAGGTTGGCATTAAATGAATGTGCAAAGAAAAAGGTTTGTGGTTTTTCCTAAGCATCATGGCCCATTGTGCTGTTTTTCGTTTGTTTGTTTTTTAAATAAAATCTTATTCTGGACTCTTTGCCAAGAGAAGAGAGCAGCCCTTCCCTTTCCTATGGATTATGTGAAGGAAATCAAGTCTGGTACTTAGGGTGGGAGCCACATGCATACCTTTCCATGTTTTGATATGATGGCTTCCTCATGGAGCATCAAAGGAAGCATTTTTTTCATATTTACGCCTCTAACACCACGTAAGTAGCAGGCCCCCAAGCTGGTCAGGTTTCCTCTGTGTGTGTTCAGAGCCTGGCAGCGTTGGTCTTTGTGAGCACCAGTAATAATTATTGCATTACCAAGTCCGTCCTTCTTACCCGCAATATTTTGAAAAGGGAATCTGAAGAAAATGTAATTTGATAGTAAGTGTTGGTTTCTCTTTTTCAGTGGCACAGTTTTAGAGGAGAGCAAAGAGATAGCTAAAAAATACTCTTAGAAGTGACTTTCAAGAAATCAAAGAGCAGTGAAACAGTCTTTGACAGAAACTTTTCACTGAGACCTTGTAAACTGACTTATGGACTGTGATACTGTATCTTTCCTGTTGTAGTTTAACCATCCTAGATTCAAATGAAGATTTCAATGAAGGCATTTTAACCATTTAAATGATTGACCAAGATTTAAGTGAAAACAAAGATTCTGTTGAAAATGAAGCGTGTAGTTTGAATATGTTCTTCAAATGTATGTTAAAATAGGTGTTTGAGCTTGTCTTTTTAGACCTTCTGAATACTATGACAAATTTGGGGTTTGTTTTTAACTGAAAATGAAAGATATGTTTGAAGCTGTCCTCTAAATCAGCAGTATCTGATAGTATTTATTTTAAGTTTATGTACTTCACTCCCCTGCTGAGAAAATAAAATTTTATCTCATATCCTTGGCAGAATTCCAGAGAAAAGTCAAATTCTTAATCAATAGCCACACTTTATGCCTAATAAAATCACTTATGCTGATAGGGATGAATTGTGCTTTACTATAAAAAGCAGTCTTCAACATCCCCCCTTCATTCCTCCCCAATTCTGTAATGAATTGGTTTTTATTTCCTTGAGTGCGTTGCCTTGTCAAAGTTTTGGTAACACCACTGGCAGGAACAGCTGCTCCTCTGTGGACAGTGAAGGGATGCATTGGAGTGAGAATCCTGCTGTTCTGGTGAAGGTAGAGACACGCTCTGATGTCCTTTCTGATTTCCTTCTTCCCCGCGTGTTTAGCTAAATGGACTCAGGGGGACTGGCTGCGTTCTTTGTCTTGTGGATGGAGATGCTGTCTTTTACATCTTCTCCATGCTCCCCAGCCCTGCCTAAGCTGATCGTGGGCAGTGAACAGGATGGGCCTAGGGTTGGAGAAAGGGGTAAGCGGGATTAGGTGGGGCAGGGCACAGTTGTCACTCGTGCCCTACTCTAACATCTGCTGATGAGTGTTCAGCGGAATAGAGAGCAAGGGCGGGAGCAAGGACCTGGTGTCTTCTCAGTGTCCCTTGGCTGGTGATGGTTCAGCTGGAGCCATTCTGGAATTACTGCTGTACCGCTGCACCGAGAGCAAAGAAGCAAAAAGGAGAAGAGAGGCAGGAATGAGACAAGGTCCTGCAGGGCATTGCTTTCCGTGGCCTTTTCCTCTGCTCGCTCCCTTCCCTCCTGTGCCCACCGTGGAGGTGCTGCCCCTCAGGGCCTTTGCCTGCTTGCTCATCACGGTGCCCAGCCCCTACCAGGCCCTGAGTTTCCGCCACCTCTGCCAGTTTATAAAGAGGAAACAGACATCTGGCTCAAATTTCCAGTGTAGTCTCCCAAACTTTTGACATTATTAAGCCTTACATTCAGACAGACATTCTCGTTTATGGGAAATCATGTTCTCACGTTTAATGATTAGCGGGTGCATAAATACTCCTTTTCACTTCTCATTCACTAATGGAAACACTTCATTTGCTTACTGAATCGTCGTTACCGAATTTCCTCTTTTGTATTCCCTCTCCACGTAAGGAAGCCCCTTGAAACCCAAATTATGAATCACCTGCCCTCTGGGAAAGGTTATATGTAGGGGGCAAGAGAGTGAAAGGCACAGACTCTTAACCAAGAGGCCCAGGGTGCTGAGTTTTTGTTTGAGAGTGAAAGGCACAGACTCTTTTTTTTGTTTTTTTTTTTTGTTTGTTTGTTTTAAATATATTTTATTGATTTTTTACAGAGAGGAAGGGAGAGAGATAGAGAGTCAGAAACATCGATGAGAGAGAAACATCGATCAGCTGCCTCCTGCACATCCCCCACTGGGGATGTGCCCGCAACCCAGGCACATGCCCCTGACCGGAATCGAACCCTTGAGTCCGCAGGCCGACGCTCTATCCACTGAGCCAAACCGGTTTCGGCAAAGGCACAGACTCTTAACCAAGAGGCCCAGGGTGCTGAGCTAGAGGAGGGGGTTTCTTCATAGTGACAGAATATTTGGTCCAATGCCAGATGTGCTGTGCAAAGATGTAACCTCATTTTGTTGAAAAATATACTTGAGTTTACAGCTTACTGTTTTGATGAACCACATGTCCACTCCTGTGTGGTTGGGAAGGATTGTGAAGAATCCATAGAACAAATCTTGTATTTTGGAAGCATCACCCTACTTGAGCTTTATCATAAATGAGTACATTTTTAGCAGTTACACGGACGGAGAGCTTTATTGAAAACGTCAGTCAACACAAAGAATAGACTCTAGGTCTAGGATACTTTGGGTTAGTGGTGTCCCTGTAAGTTACTCAGGCGCATGGTCCTGTTATGGACAGTGATGGAGTGCACGTGGTTTCTCGTTAGGAGGGGTTTCTGCAGGGTCTGGGCAGCCATGTGGACCCTTCAGTTCCAGGAAAGAGGTCCTTTCCTGTCCTACTGCTGGGAAGGGCTCGGGGTCCTTTCTGTCTGCTCCTGCTGTTAGCATTGAAACAGTGTAGTGTGAACAGAGAGAGAAACTTGTGTCCACTCACTGCTGCCTGAAGGAAGGCAGTCTCCAAAGCCTACACACTGTATGATTCCACGAGGTGACATTCTCAGAAAGAGACCTGCAGTGAGAGGCCAGGCTGGTCGGTTGCCAGGAGTTAGGGGTGGTGAGGGTGTGGATACCAAGGGGCAGTGTGAGGGGCACTTGGGGAGATGACGGAGCTGTTTTATTTTATTTTATTATACTGGTTGTGGTGATTATATGTATCAAGATTCATAGAACTTTACACCTCCCACCCCAAAGATCCAGTTTTATTGTATGTTAATTAAAACATAACATTAAAAAAGGCTAACAACAAACTGGGAGTAAATATTTACTGAAAATCATACAAAGAAATAAAAAAGGGCTTTCTTGCCCTAGCAGGTTTGACTCAATGGTTGGACCCTGAAGAATCCCAGGTTTGATTCTGGTCAAGGGCATGTACCTTGATTACAAGCTCTATCCCCAGTCCCTATTGTGGTGCGTGGGGGAGGCAACCAAATGAAGTGCCTCTCTCACATTGATGTTTCTCTCTCTCTCCCCACCTCCCATGCACTCTCTAATAACCAATGGAAAAAATATCCTTTCCCAGAGGGCAGGTGATTCATAATTTGGGTTTCAAGGGGCTTCCTTACGTGGAGAGGGAATACAAAAGAGGAAATTCGGTAACGACGATTCAGTAAGCAAATGAAGTGTTTCCGTTAGTGAATAAGAAGTGAAAAGGAGTATTTTTAACAAAAATAAAAATTAAAGGGCTTCCTCAAATCAATAAGACAATCCAAAAGAGAAATAGGCACACAGACAATTCAGAGAAGTACAGGTGGCCAACAAGTAAGTATTCAGCCTGACTAGCAAGCAAGGAAACACAAATAAAAACCATGTGATACCAACAGAAACCAGATCCAATGTAAGTCATTTCTCTAGGTAAACAGGAGCAAAACCGAATTATTTTGGAAAGGTGTTCTGTTATTTCAAAAAATAACAAGAGTCACTCAATCTGCCCTATGTGGGACCAAACTTCCTGTAATTTCTAGGGGTAGGGAAACTTTAAAGATAATTACAAGGAAATAACTTTTCTTGGGTTCTGTAAGAACCATTAACTTGGGGAATCCATACAGCATATAAGTCAAGTCTCCAGACTTCAAAACTATCTTTAGATGTAAACAGTCACCATTTTTCCTGCTTCAGTGTTTCCACTCAGGTGAGTTTTGCTGCTGTCCAGATATAAAAAGAGAGGAAAAGAATAGTACATTTAGGATGGTCTGCAGGGTCTCAACATTCCTGGTGTGAAGAAGGAATTTCTAGGGGTAGGTTTCCTTTGGGGGAGTGGGGTTGTTCCTGCATTAATATCTCTGTGAGTATCTATTTGTCCTCTGCACTTGGACCTTCAGATGTATACTTGACTTTGCAGCTACCTATTTCCCAGTATTGATGGTTAATGAAAGAATTTATAAACTGTTAGCTCCCTCACTTAACATTCATAACCATAAAATAAAGCTAGTCTTGAACTTGAGAAAAACACAACTCAAATTTAAAAGTATAATCCTTGAATATTTTTAGACTAGGGGCCCAGTGCACGAATTCGTGCACCTTGAAAGGAACTGTGGGCTGAGAGGCTGCGGTAGGCACAGGGGTGGGTTTCAGCCCATCCTCCACGCCCCCACCCAGCCTTTCCCGCTGCGGCCCCTGGTCCCCTGTCTGCTGGCAACCACTGCTCCCACATGCTGACGGCGCTGGCCCCACTCGCACCCGCTTACAGCATGGAGCGATTGGGGCCGGCGCCAGCAGCAGGTGCGAGCCGTGGATGCTGCTCTGATCGCCCCTCAGGAGCGGGGGTGGGGTGGGGGGGTGGGGGGGGGTGGAGAAGCCCTCAGGGGTGATCAGGGCTGGCAGCTGCCACTCGCACCCGCTGGTGGTGCCAAGTGATCGGGACCGGTGCTGGGCACTGGCAGTGGGTGCGAGTGGGGCTGGCGCTGGCAGCAGGTGTGAGCACTGGGCAGGACCGTGGTGCGCGGGAGCAAAGAATTTTCAGTAGCCACCAGAGCCTGCCCCGATGACAGCGACCGGCGCCCCGCCTTGGTCTGGTGCCCTCACTCACCTGTTCCACCATCCCACAACGGCCTATGCCCGCCATGTTCTGCACACGCCCCCTGGTGGTCAGCGCACGTCATAGCGACTGGTTGTTTGGTTGGTTGGTTGTGCCACTGTTAGGTCTGTTTGCATATTAGCCTTTTATTATATAGGATAGTGTTCCTTGCTGTCTCCCCCCTCCCCCCCATGTATGCATAGGTACCTGTATAGATCTCAGAAAAGTCACAAAACACCCCACTTTGGAATTCTGTGGAATGGGTGGTTTCAGTACAAGATGGAATTAATGAATATATCAGAGACTAATATTTGAAATTTCTTTTAAAGGACCCATGTCTCCTAGTTTATATGAAGTGACAGTATAAATGACTGCAGGAAGCTTTCAGGCAAAATATTTTACTTTTAAATTGGATATAATGCGTATGAAATGTCTGTAAGAGGTTGGTCAAGATAGTATATATAAAAAATCATTTTCCATCTTTTATTTCTTGTGCTTCACTTCCTCTTCTTACACTGATTCCCGTCTTCAAGAATTCCTTTCTTGCTTCTGTTTTCAATCCCACTGCTGCACTCCTAGGCAGTTTAGATTCTGAAAGTTGTACGTTTCCTTACTTGTGTTAACTCTTGTTCTGCATAACAGGTGCTAGGATCCGCAGGAAAAGCATACAAGTTTTATTAGTGTTTGGATAACTTTATCAGTTTAACTTTCAAATGATAAGGGCCAGAAAGTACACTTCCTCTATTATTTATTCTGAACTGGGAAACAATAGTTTGATTAGCATGTTGTTATAAATATTTCTACCTAACTAGTCTCACACAATAAAATCTCTAAAGTTGAAATTGTTCAATATCTTGGCATCCAAATAACTGGATCATTAGTCTCAGACTAATAGCTGTTTCTTGTTCGTAGGTAGCTTTTTTTTTTTTTTAAACTCATGATGATGAGAAATTCTTTCCATCCCTCACTGCCCTGTCTAGTACCACAGCGATCTTGGATGGCATGCAGGGGACCGTTACCAGCTCAAATAAACGCACTTCGTCGAGGCAGAGTATACTTCACACTTGCATGCTAGAGAGATTTCACCTCCCTCTGCATTTTGCTGCCCTTGTCCTCTCCGGAGCCTTGAGAACGGTGCGGATGCGACGACGGTTTCCAGGCCGTACCTTTTCTTCTGTGACAGTTCAGTGCAGATGCCCCCTGATAGGCTGCCTGTGCAGGGGCAGCTTCTCCTGGGAGGGGCTTCATGGGAGAGTGGTTCCGTTTCAGCGGTTTGTTAGCTGTTCTGCGTACCTCCGTCTTTCCCAATATTGAACTGCAGTGCTGAGAAGCAAAATCTGCAGGACTCAGGGTCAGGCATGTCTCTCTGACGGCATTGTGTTTTAGGACCTGCCTCACAGCTCTGCTGGTTGCCTAACTCAGTGAAGGGTTCGGCCTGTACGTGAGATGGGACCTGCCCCTTGAACCAAATTGCTGGAAACCTCTGACTGTAACCGTATGCAGGGTTCAGAGGGATCACTAAGTTTCCTGTGACAGTTTGCAGGGTGGACACGGGGCTGTTTTTGACAGGCAGCCTTGCAGTGGCCAGCTGGTCTCCCATGCTCTCCGGACTCCTGTGAGAGGCCAGGACCCGGTCACCAGGGGTCAGAGAGCACCTTTGGAATTATGCTGCAGAAGAGAGTAAATTAAGTGCATCCAGAAAGCAGTAACCCCTTGTGAGGTCATAGGATGGCATGTCAAATATGTTTATTTTCTCCAAATGCCATTAATACCAATTCTGCCCTCTAAGGAAACCTGGTCAAGCCTGTTTTAACTCTTACCCCTGCCAGTGCCACCACTGGCTACCGTCTGAGTGCCTGTGACCCTAGATGCTGTGCAGGCGTTTCATATGCGTTTCCTCGTATAGAATCAAGTCCCTGCTTCCAACAGGGGATGACACTGCTGTGAATTAGGATGAAGAGCTCAGCCTCTGATAGGCAGAAGGACCTGCCCAGGCCGCACTGTTGTGAGGGCCAGAGTGCAATTTAAACCCGGCTGCCCGACCGCAGAGCGCCCATGCCCTCCCCTCCCTCCCGGAGGGAGAGGGGGAATGACCCTCAGCATCCCACGGGCTCCTGCGCTGTAATTTTCAAATCTTTAAAAGTGGATGCGTATCTCTCTGTGTGTGGAGGAGCGAAGCTGTAATTTACAAGTCGCACACCAAACAGAAGTTGAGTGGAAGATTCCAGGGTACAGCAGCCTTTTTCTCATGTTGGTCCAGGCCCTATAATTTCGTTTCTATGCCTTTCCTCTTTTCAACTAATTAAAACTGATGTTCCTTTTTACCAAAATAGCCCTGGTAACCCCAGCTCTCTATTTGAGGCGTGTGGCTAGGTCAACTTTCCCGGCACCCCCACGCCCCACTCTCTGGAGGAGCCCTGGAGGGAGTGTGGGTGCCGCCTCCCTGGCTGTGCAGGGGCTGCAGCGCTGGATAGGAAGCCTCTGTGGCCGCAGGGTTGGTGGAGGGAAATTTGGGGGGGATGGCCGGGAGGGGCCAGGCAGGGAGGGAAGTTTTTCAGCCGCGCTGTGTGTGACACATTTATAAGGATTGCCAGGACTTCCTTTCTCACTTAGGAAGGGAAGGGGGGGTGGTGGCTGGAGGCTGCTAAGCTGCTCTTGCTGCTCTTTCGGGGACAGTTTTATAGGGTGTGGTAGCTCCAGGTTCTCTCTTTATAGCTGTTTTGTTGCATCCACTCATTTCTTTGCTGTTGTTCATAGAAATGTTGATGACGGTGTGTGGTCATGGGAAATGGGGTTCGTTTCACTGTCCTCTTTAGTGAGGTACCTTGGACATGTGTCCTAGGCTTTTCCTGTAGTGGGGTGCATTTTCGTCAGTCATAGCTCGTCCGGCCCCCCTCACCACGAGCGCCTGATTTATGGGATGCTTGCGCAGGGTTATGCCCATCTGGACCACCCAGCATCATTCCACACTGGGAACATGGCCTGCTCTGTGTCTTTGAGAAGTCCACGTCTACCTTGGACTTCTGATATTTCAGTCAGAGCACGATTGGACCTTGGAGTATTGTGACCATGCTCTAAGCAGCCTAGCTACCAGGCCAGGGCAGTTTATCTTTGATTTTAAACTATAAAGGAGGCACAAAACTCTAATTCATATTAGCTGAGAATAACTGAGATTTCACAGTATTACTTTTGGCTGTTGGCGTTGATTCACGTCTTCATTGTTGATTAGGTAGTTTGCTTGTGTGTGTGTGTGTGGGAGGGGGGAGGTAAGTTTGTTTTGAGAAGTCACAACTCATGGTCAAAGAAGTGGGAACTCAGACTCAGATTCCCCAGTTGTTACTGTTTCACCACAGTGGTGACAACCCCCCTCCCCCCATATACTGGAGTGCATACACACACGTACATGTGTACATATATGTGTGTAGTATATATGGTTTACATACTGTTTTGTGTCTGAACCATTTGAGAGTAAGTTGCAGAGGTGATGGTGCCCTTAGATCTAAATGGTGGCTTGATAATATTTTCTAGGAGCAAGGGCATTCATTCTCTGTTAATAATGATCCAAATCAGGAAATTAATTTTGGTACGATATTATTATCTAAATCTACTGACTTAGCTACAGTTTTACCAGTTGTTCCAGAAACATCTATTTTGGCAATTGATATGTGTGGTCCAGGATTGTGTTTAGGACCAGTATTGCCTTTAGTTGCTGTCTCTGGTTTTCTTTAATTTGGAACATTTTCCCAGTCTGTCCGTGTTGGTATGTTAATATTTTTGAAGATTACAGTCAGTTCTTTTGAAGATCATCCCTCAGTGTGGGTTGGGTTATTCCTCATGGTGAGATTCAGGCTGTGCATTTCCGCCAGAGGGGCTTCGTCCTCCCCCGACACTCTGTCGGGACCCAGCTGTCCCACGTGGGATGGTCACTTCAGTCATCTGGTTCAGGTGGTGACGACCAGGTTTCTCCTCTGATTTCCCCCTGTAATTAGTTGGCGTTTTGTGAGGAGAAAATTTGAGACTATGTTTCCTGACTTTTATTTGCTGGATGTAGAATCCATTGATGATTTTTGCCTGAATCAGTGATGACTCTGATGATGTGACTTTTCTAACTTCATCATTTCTTCTATGTTTTGCTGGCTTTCTACCATAAGGAAGAGCTTTTCCGTGTGCCCCTACGTGATTACTGTTACATCCCCCATGAATTCTTCTTTACTCAATGGGTTGATTCTTTGCTATCATTATTTGGTTTGATGTTCAAAATTGTACAAGCTTGGGCCAGTGGGAGTCCCTTCAGTCGCACTCCCTTTATCTTTTTGTGACCTGTCCCCATCATTTTTTGAATTCTCACCCGAGGGTATTTTTTCCATTGATTTTTCAGAGTGGAAGGGAGTGGGGAGAGGAGAGGAAGAGGAGAGATAAACATCGCTGTGAGAGAGACACATTGATTGGTTGCCTCCTGTCACCCCCACCCTGACAAGGTTGGGGATCAAACCTGCAACGCAGGTACGTGCCCTTGACTAGGAAGTGAACCCACGGCCCTTTGGTACGTGGGGCAGGCGCTCTAACCACTGAGAATGCCAGTCGGGGCCCTATCATTTTTTGAGAACTTTCTTATTTTCTGACACATAAGATGTTTTAGGCTTATGCTGTACTTTCCTTGTTCTAGCCCTGGAATTAGCCATTTCTCCAAGGAGCCCTGGTACATTAGCACAGCACAGCATTTAGAAACACAATGTGAGCTCATTGCTACAGAGGTGTCATTGTTTCTAGAACCTCTCAGGGGACAGAGCTAGGAAGTGTGATGTGTGTATATACACGTGTACATTTGTATGCCTTTATGTATTTATAATCAAACCCATGAGCTTATACTCATGCCTTCAATTCCAACACTACAGGAT
Organism: Myotis lucifugus; assembly: GCF_000147115.1. Lineage (NCBI taxonomy): Eukaryota > Metazoa > Chordata > Mammalia > Chiroptera > Vespertilionidae > Myotis > Myotis lucifugus. Next base: position 62,980,936 of record NW_005871048.1, on the reverse strand, counting down.
GCATTTTAGTCTTCCCTTTTCCATATTTGTAATTCACTTTTCTGATGGCGAAGGCTCCCTTTATCCTCAGTATCGTTGTGGATTTAATCAATCCTAGTATATGCAGAAAGTCATTTCAAAATGCTAACCCATACCATTGCGATAAACCAACCTCCCTCTTCCAGTTTAAACTGTTCAGATCAGCAGTTAGTGGTCAGCTTCTGTTCAGCCCAGGGCCTGTCAGTTAGTCATCCAAGGAAAACAGATGAAGTAATGCGCCCGGACTCCCCGGAGGCGTGTTGGAGAGAAGAGCTGCCAGACTCCATCAGCAGCTCACTTGCTGGTGATGTAGAAGCTCACATTTGAAAAAGGAGGAGTTGCCAAAAGAGAAAGATTAGTTTCTAATAAGTACAAACTTTGTCAAGATGACACCTGTTGTGGGAAAGTTTATCGTGTTCACTGCACGTACTGACTCTGGAAGAGAGGACGACGAGGCGAGGGCTGAGGTGGTAAGACCGAGTGATGGGGTGAGGGGGT